>NC_135819.1:18567718-18867718 GCF_964213995.1 Mustelus asterias
CATGCAAACTCCACACAGACAGTGACCCGGGGCAAGAATTGAACCCGGGTGGGTCCCTGGCAGTGTACGCAGCAGTGCTACCATGTAGACAGAACGTGAGGATGAAGAGAAGCAGATCTGGGTTCTTCCTGGTTGGATTCTTGGGGTATCTGGAGAAATTCAACCATGAAGTTCTGGGAAAGGGTGAGCATGGATTAGCGATGAGGACCTTCAGAGGACACAGCAAGATATAGATCGGTTGGAGACCTGGGCGGAGAGATGGCAGATGGAGTTTAATCCAGACAAATGTGAGGTAATGCATTTTGGAAGGTCTAATACAGATAGGAAATATACAGTAAATGGCAGAACAGTTAAGAGTATGATAGGCAGAGGGATCTGGGTGTACAGGTACACAGGTCACAAAGTGGCAACGCAGGAGGAGAAGGTAGTCAAGAATGCATACGGCATGCTTGCCTTCATTGGCTGGGGCATTGAGTTTAAAAATTGGCAAGTCATGTTGTAGCTTTATAGAACCTTAGTTAGGCCACACTTGGAATATAGTGTCCAATTCTGGCCGCACACTACCAGAAGGATGTGGAGGCTTTGGAGAGGGTACAGAAAAGATTTACCTGGATGTTGCCTGGTATTAGGGAAGGAGAGAAACTTGTTTTTTTCTCACTGGAACGACGGAGGTTGAGGGGCGACCCGATAGAAGTCTACAAGATTGAGGGGCATGGACAGAGTGGATAGTCAGAAGCTTTTTCCCAGGGTGGAAGAGTCAATTACTAGGGGGCATAGATTTAAGGTGCGAGGGGCAACGTTTAAAGGAGATGTACGAGGCAAGTTTTTTTTACACAGAGGGTGGTGGGTGCCTGGAACTCGCTGCCAGGGGAGGTAGTGGAAGTAGATATGATGGTGACTTTTAAGGGGCGTCTTGACAAATACGTGAATAGGATGGGAATAGAGGGATATGATCCCCAGAGGGGTAGGGGGTTTTAGTTCAGTCTGGCAGCATGGGTCGGTGCAGGTTTGAGGGACCAAAGGGCCTGTTCCTGTGCAGGAATTGTTTTTTTCTTTGTTCTTATGGGGTCAGTCATTAGGGTTAAAATTTAGGCTCATTAAGGACCACAGTGGTAATTTGTGTGGAGTATCAGTGTTCACTAGTGAGAGAGATGATGTGGGGATAGAAATCAGGGAGAAGGACTGTGATGCAATTAAATAAATTAACAGAGACAGAGAGGAGGTTCTGAGTGGTCTGGCAGGCTTGTACGGAGATAAATCTTCAGGGCCGGGTGAAATGTATCCAGGTTGTTGAGTGAGGCCAGGGAGGAAATAACGGGCTCTGGTAATTTTCATTGCCTCTCTGGCCACAGGAGAGGTGTTGGAGGACAGCCAATGTGGTCCCATTAGTCAAGAAGGGAACAGAGAAGAAGAAGAAATCAATCAGGAAATTACAGGTCGGTCAGTCTAATCTTAGTGCTGTAGAAATAATTGGAAGCAATTCTGAGGGACAGAATTGATCTGCATTTGGAGAGGCGGAGATTAATCAAAAACAGTCAGCGTGGTTTTGTTCAGGGGAGTTCATGTCTGACCAACTTGATTGAATTTTTCGAAGAGGTGGCCAGGTGTGTAGATGAGGGCAATGCATCTGAGAGAGTCTACTTGGATTTCAGCAAGGCTTTTGGTAAGGCCCCACATGGGAGATTGATGGGGAAGGTAAAAGCCCGAGGAATCCAAGGAAATTTGTCAAATTGGATCCAGAATCGGGTGAGTGGCAGGAAGCAGAGGGTGGTGGTCGAGGGGTGTTTTTCTGACTGGAAAACTGTATCCACTTGGGTCCCGTAGGGATCAGTGTTGGGGCCCTTGCTGTTTGTGGTTTTATGTCAATAATTTAGACTTGAACATAGGAGGATTGATCAATAAGTTCACAGATGATGTGAAAACTGGTAGAGGGGTGGTAATTAGTGAGGAAGATAGCCGTAGGTTACAGGGGGGTGTAGACGTGTTGGTCAGTGGCAAATGGAATTCAATCCAGATGAGCGTGAGGTGATGCACTTGGGTAAGACAAACAAGGCAAGGGAATCCATGATGAAAGGCAGTATCCGGAGAATACTTGGATTCTGGAGAAGTACCGGAGGATTGGGAAACTGCTAATGTGACACCCCAATCAAAAAGGGAGGGAGGCAAAAGTGGGAAATTATAGGCTGATTAGCCTAACATCTTATGTTGGATTCAATTATTAAGACCATAAGACATAGGAGCAGAATTAGGCCACTCGGCCCATCAAGTCTGCTCCGCCATTCAATCATGGCTGATATTTTTCTCATCCCCATTCTCCTACCTTTTCCCCATAACCCCTGATCCCCTTATTAATCAAGAACCTATCTATCTCTGTCTTAAAGACACTCAATGACCTGGCCTCCACAACCTAATGCAGCAAAGAGTTCCACAGATTCACCACTCTCTGGCTGAAGAAATTCCTCCTCATCTCTGTTCTAAATGATCGTCCTTTTAGCATGAGGTTGTGCCCTCTGGTTCTAGTTTTTCCTACTTGTGGAAATATCCTCTCCACGTCCACTCTATCCAGGCCTCGCAGTATCCTGTAAGCCTCCACTCCTTCCAAAGTGCATTCCATCTGCCACTTCTTTGCCCACTCTCCTAACCTGTCCAAGTCCTGCAGCCCCCCGCCTCCTCAATACTACCTGTCCCTTTACATATCTTTGTTTCATCTGCAAACTTAGCAACAGTGCCTTCAGTTCCTTCCTCCAAATCGGAAGTAATAGCAGCACATTTGGAAAATCATGATCTAATCAAGCAGCATCGGGATGGCTTAATGGAAGTGAGATCATATCTGACTCATAGAATCTCAACAGTGCAGAAGGAGGCTATTCAGCCCATCGAGTCTGCACCAACTCTCCAAAAGATCATCCCACTGATGCTCTATCCCCATAACCCTGTGCATTGATCATGGCTAACCTACACACCTTGGGATACTAAAGGGCAATTTATCATGGCCAGTCTACTTACCCTGCACATCTTTGGACTGTGGGAGGAAACCCACAGAGAGACAGGGAGATTTATTAGAGTTTTTTGAGGAAATCTCAACCAGCATGGATAGTGGAAACCAGTAGATGTGTTGTATTTGGACTTCCGGAAGGCGTTTGACAAGGTACCTCACATAAGATAAGAGCCTATGGTGATGGAAGTAGTATATTGGCCTGGATAGAGAACTGGCTAATGGGCAGGAAACAGTGAGTGGAGATATGGGGTTCCACAGGGATCAGTGCTGGGACCGCAAATATTTACAAACGTATATTAACTACTTGGAGGAAGGAAGCAAATGTACT
The DNA here is from genome assembly GCF_964213995.1 of Mustelus asterias. Classification (NCBI taxonomy): domain Eukaryota; kingdom Metazoa; phylum Chordata; class Chondrichthyes; order Carcharhiniformes; family Triakidae; genus Mustelus; species Mustelus asterias. The sequence goes on from NC_135819.1 coordinate 18,571,045, forward strand.
GTAGACAAATTTGCAGACGACACCAAAATAGGTGGAAAGGCAAGTTACGAGAGGGATACAAACAGTTTTCAAAGAGATATTGCGAGGTTAAGTAATTTAGCAATTGGAGTATAATGTGGGAAAATATTCATTTTGGAAGGGAGAACAAAAGAACAGTACTATATGAATGGAAAAAAGCTGCAACACAAAGGGACTTGGGGGCACTTGTGCGCGAAACACAGAAAGCGGGCACACAGGTACAACAGGTAATCAGGAAACAAATGGAATGGTTGGCCTTTAAGGGAATTGGAGGATAAAAGTAGGAAAGTCTTACTGCAACTGTACAAGGCATTGGTGAGACCACATCTGGAGTACTGTGAGCAGTCTTACTCCCCTTAGGACCAAGTTCAGAGAAGGTTCAAGAAGATGATCCCCGGTATGGACGGATTGTCTTATGAGGAAAGAGTGAACAGGATTCTGAAGGGGTTTGACAGGGTAAATGTGAGAGGTTATTTCCCCTGGTGGGAGAGTTTGGGACCAGAGGACATAGCCTCAGAATAACGGGATGTCAATTTAAGACTGAGATTAGCTGAGGGTTGTAAGTCTTTGGAACTCCTTGTCACAGAGCAGTGGGGACAAGTCCTTTTATTTATTTATTCATGTCACAAGTAGGCTTATATTAACACTGCAATGATGCTGCTGTGAAAATCCCTTCGTCGCCACACTCCGGCGCCTGTTCCGGGTACACTGAGGGAGAATTTAGCATGGCCAATGCACCCTAACCAGCATGCCTTTCAGACTGTGGGAGGAAACCAGAGCACCCGGAGGAAACCCACGCAGACACGGGAGAACGTGCAGACTCTGCATAGACAGTGACCCAAGCCGGGAATTGAACCCAGGTCCCTGGCGCTGTGAGGCAGCGGCGCTGTGAGGCAGCAGTGCTGACCACTGCACCGCCTAGTTGTGTATATTTAAGGCCAAGATATATAGATTTTTGATCAGTAAGGGAATGGGGAAAGGGCAGGAAAATGGGTGTGAGGAATGTTTGATCAGCCATGATCCTATTGAATGGTGGAGCAGGCCTGAGGGGCCGAATGGCCTACTCCTGTTTCTTTTGCTCTTCTGGAAGCACTGAGGATCAGAGGGACCTTGGTATGCACTGGCTCTTTAAGGTGGATAAAGTGATTAAGAAGGCATATGGTATAATTGCCTTAATTAGCTGAGGCATAGAAGTTTAAGAACAGGAAGGTTATGCTGGAATTGTATAAAAGGTTGGCCAGAGCTATAGTATTGTGTACAGTTCTGGAATCCATATGATAGGAGGGATGTGAGAGCACTGGAAAGAGTGCAAAGGAGATGTTGCCTGGGCTGGAGAGTTTTAGATACGAGAGATTTGATAGATTGGGGTTGTTTCCTTTGGAGCAAAGGAGACTGAGATGGAACCAGATTGAAATGTATAAAATTATGAGGGACACAGAGTAGACAGGAAGGAGGGATAAATGACCAGGGGACACAGATTTTAGGTAAGGGGCAGGAGATTTAGAGGGGATGTGAGGTTTTTTTCACGGAGGGTGGTGGGAATCCGGAACATTCTTCCTGAAAGGGTAGTGGCGGCAGAGACCCTCATAACATTTAAGTATTTAGATGTGAACTTGCACTGCCAAGGCGTACAAGGCTGTGGGCCAAGTGCTGAAAAATGGGATTGGTAGGTTGGCACAGTGGCACAGTAGTTAGTAGTACTGCCTCACGGTGCCAGGGACCCAGGCTCGATTCCGGCCTTGGGTGACCGTCTGTGTGGAGTTTGCATGTTCTCCCCATGTCTGCGTGGGTTTCCTCCGGATGCTCCGGTTCCCTCCCACAGCCCGAAAGACATGCTGGTTAGGTGCATTTTCCATGCTAAATTCTAAATTGCCTCTTTGTGGGAGGGGGAATTAGAAGTGTAAATACGTAGGGTTACAGGGATAGGGCCTGGGTGGAATTGCTGCCCGCGCAGGCTCGATGGGCCAAATGGTTCGGTATTACTTTTGACCGATACAGATGCGATGAGCTGAAGGGCCTTTGCTTTGCTGTAGATCTCTCTGACTTTATTAAACTGTCATGCAATTTAATAATCAACCCTTGATTATTAAACTGGGTCATGCAATTTTTTTGGTAACGTGTTTATACCACTATATTGTGATGTGGAAACAACACTGCTTATTGTGGTAGTCCGGTCAAATTAATAACAGCCTCGACTCTGAGTTGGAAAGTTATTGGCTGCGTAGCAACCTGTAGATTCCTCTGCGTACCGTGCATACGTCAGTCCCTTTAAGTCGTTGTGCTTGTGGCTATGCAAAAAACATTAAGGGGCTGTGCACTTTTAAAAAAGGGAACATTAGTTGTGGGTTCCAATCCCACTCTAGATATTTAATTGCATGATATAAACTTACTCTTCCAGACGTGAAGAAATATTGTGCTGTTAAATCTGTCGTCATTAAGATGCAACGTTAAACTTCTTCCCCCTCTGGGTACAAAATCCTGGAACTGCCTCCCTAACAGCACTGTGGGTGTACCTACACCATGTAGACTGCAGCGATTTGCAATCACAACATTTCTCTTCCAATTCAGTGGTTAGCACTGCTGCCTCACAGCCCCAGGAACCTGAGTTCGATTCCCAGCTTGGGTCACTGTCTGTGTGGAGTCTGCACGTTCTCCCCGTGTCTGCGTGGGTTTCCTCCGGGTGCTCCGGTTTCCTCCCACAGTCTGAAAGATGTGCTGGTTAGGCTGCATTGACCCGAACGGGCGCTGGAGTGTGGCAACTAGGGGAATTTCGCAGTAACTTCATTGCAGTGTTAATGTAAGCCTTACTTGTGACTAATAAATGAACTTTAAAAAAACAGAAGCTCACCACCACCTCACAAGGGCAGTTAGGGTGGGCAATAAAGGCTGGCCCAGCCAGCGACACCCACATCCCGTGAATAAATTTAAAAAAAAAGATGGGTGTAAAAGATCCCAGTGCACTATTCAAAGATGAGCAGGCAAAATCTCCGTGTGTCCTGGCAGAAGGTTATTTCCCCAGCCTGCAACACATGATCTGGTTGTTTAGTCCATTTGTGTTTGTGGCACCTTGCTGTGTGCTGCATTTCCTGCATTACAGCAGTGACTGCTTCAAATATAATTCATTGGCTGTAAAGCACTTTAGGAATCTCGTGGTTGCAAAACGCACAAATTCAAGTTCTCTCTCAAAGTGAGGAGCGTGAGGTGGGGGGGGGGGGGGGGGTGTCAAACTTGTTTTTAGGAAATATCTCACCAAAAAAAGGCAAAGCCCTGGAAAGTTGTAGATAACTTGCAATGAATCCCATTCTTATAAGGGAATTGTTTCCTTATTGGTTGAAGGATGGTGTGTTAGCTGTTGGTATTGTGTTATATTATAGGGGAGGCACAGGGTGGCACAGTAGTTAGCACTGCTGTCCCACAGCGCCAGGACCCCGGTTCGATTCCCAGCTTGGGTCACTCTGTCTGGAATCTGCATGTTCTCCCCGTGTCTGCGTGGGTTTCCTCCGGGTGCTCCGGTTTCCTCCCACGGTCTGAAAGACGTGCTGGTTAGGGTACATTGACCCGAACAGGCGCTGGAGTGTGACGACTAGGGGAATTTCACAGTAACTTCCTCACAGTGTTAATATAAGCCTTACTTGTGATTAATAAATAAACTTTAAAGTTTTAACTTTAACTTGCTGGTTTATTTTCATTGTGCATTGTTTGCAACCTTGGAAGTTGGTTGTGGATAACTCGCAATGCATTCTAGCTGTTTATTATTATGCTATATTGGCTTGTGCTGTTGTATTAAAAAATGACATGTTTATTATTGTTATTGTGTTATATGGGGTGTTATTTTTACAGTGTATTATTGTGAGATTGTGTTGTATTCTGGTTTGTAATTTGAAAGTGTTTTATATTTGTGAACTGTTGCCAAAAAGATTGACTTTAATTTCCTGGGAACATATTCCTTTCTTTACCTCCGTGACTTTTGAACTGTTTCTGTTCCAGACTCCGGAGTTCCAATCAAAATACACCATTGCCAGATCAGGTCAGTACGGTGATTTTTAAAAAAGGAAAATTCTCTGGTGAGTCTTTGTACTTAGGATAATATGCAATCACAACATATCTCTTCCAATTCTGGGTCAGGATTAAACAGGAAAGATTAACTGGGCAAGGAATGGTGAATGGCAAAAAAAATCAGAGAGTGATGCACAACTTTCTCCGGTGAGCTCAGCAAGTTTCTCCAATCAATGGCTGAACCTTGAGGGCACGGCAGTCCCAGGCTTGGTCCTGCCTGAGTTGGCTTATTTTGACCGACCAGTGCTAAGACTGGCTTCTTTGTCCCCAGGCTAGGGGGAGGATCCTCTTCTGTAATGTCTGCTGGAGAGTGAGTAACGTGTGTGTGTTTTGTAAATCACACACACTGATCTGGTTCACCTCTGACTCCCTTCTCTCCATTTGGCCCTGCACAATCCATTTTCAGGATTCGGCTTCAGCCAACACATGTTTTAGCAAACCATTTCAATACTGGAGCGTTACATTATACAGTGCGTTATGCAATGTCTCAAATCCGGCTGTTTAAAAACCAGCCACTTTCTATAAGCCGCATTCATCTGTTTTAATTATCAAATGAGTAAAAAAACTTCCAACACAGTTGGGCTCGATGCTACATTGGTACGATGGCTCACTAAAGTTATTAAAGTTTATTTATCAGTCGCAGGTAAGGCTTACATTAACACCGCAATAAAGTTACTGTGAAATTCCTCGAGTCGCCACACTCCGGCACCTGTTGGGGTCAATGCACCCTAACCAGCACGTCTTTCAGAATGTGGGAGGAAACTGGAGCACCCAGAGGAAACCCACGCAGACATGGGGAGAACATGCAGACTCTACACGGTCAGTGACCCAAGCTGGGAATCGAACCCAGGTCCCTGGCGCTGAGAGGAGCAATGCTAACCACTGTGCTACCGTGCTGACCCTAATTGACAGATTTGCGGGTCAGTCTCCCCGAGTGGTCCAGCGACTCTTGACCCCATCCATCCTGGCTTGGTCCAGTCCGCCTGACCTGTATAGAACCCCCTAACCCAGACTCGGCATATGGGAAGCGTCTTCTGGACTGGCGTACTGTGACTAACGGAGTGCTCCATCTGTCATCTGGTTTGGGGGAGGGAGGGGGGGAATGTTTTGCTCGCTGTACTGTGCAGCTTTCCAAGGACGTTCCAAAGTAATTTCTGAATTGACATTTTAACACGCAGCAGAGATAAAACCAGTCAAGGCTTCTCAGTTTGACTATTAGCCAGCACGATCCACTCTGCACAGTGCTTGAAATTGGTTTAAGTAGCTGATGGGTTGTGTTTCCCCAGGTACAGGAAGCTGCAGATCACTGGCAGCTTCACGAGCGCACTCATGCTTTGAATCCATCACAGCCTGCGAGTCGGCCTTGCCTTATTAATTAATTTCTTTCCCAGCCTTATTTTTCCACTATTTATGCATTTTTTCGCATTTTAATAAAAATAAATGTATTTGTTTAATTTCATTTGTCTCCTATTAACTGGGTTCTGAGTTCATTGCTCCAAGGACCAAACTCTGGTCCAGGCTTGCTCTTGTGGTTACAGGTTTTAAGATACTGTACCTGCACTCATAGAGTCATAGAGGTTTACAGCATGGAAATAGGCCCTTCGGCCCAACCTGTCCATGCCGCCCCCTTTTTTAAAAAAAAAACCCCTAAGCTAATCCCAATTGTCCGCATTTGGTCCAATACAGCACAGAAACAAGCCCTTTGGCCCAACCGCTCCATGCCGACCATGGTGTCCTCCCAGGTAGTCCCAATTGCCCACGTTTGGTCCATATTCCTCTAAACGGGGTGGCACGGTAGCATAGTGGTTAGCACTGCTGCCTCACAGCACCAAGGACCCGGATTCGATTCCTGGCTTGGGTCACTGTCTGTGTGGAGTTTGCACGTTCTCCCCGTGTCTGCGTGGGTTTCCTCCGGGTGCTCCGGTTTCCTCCCACAGTCTGAAAGACGTGCTGGTTAGGGTGCATTGACCCGAACAGGGCGCCGGAGTGTGGCGACTAGGGGAATTTCACAGTAACTTCATTGCAGTGTTAATGCAAGCCTTACTTGTGACTAATAAATAAACTTTAACTTAACCTTTTCCATCCAAATATACTTATCCAAATGCTTTTTAAATATAGTATATTGAACCCACCTCAACTACTTTCTCTGGCAGCTCATTCCATAGTCCACCCTCTGCATGAAGAAGTTGCTCCTTGAGTCCCTTTTAAATCTTCCCCTCTCACCTTAAACCTATGCCCTCTAGTTTCCAATTCCCCATCCCTGGAATAAAGACTGTGTGCTTTTGTCCTATCTGTGCCCCTCATGATGTTATCCACCTCAATAAGGTCACCCCTCATTCTCCTACGTTCCAGGGAATAAAGTCATAGCCTGACCAACTGCATTTATTTATACTCATTTATCAAACTTGACTGTTGTAGGGAAAAATCCCTTGTACCAGTGCATTCAAGAGGTCGAGTCTCAAGGCAAGGTTCAAAGTGTTTTTCTTTATTGTACAATTACTGGGATCCCAGGGAGACCCCCGTAGCCAGCTTAGAAACAGTGTCTTGGCCACGATGATCTCAACAGTTACACATTCGCTCTGGATATTTATAGGAATCCAAATTCGAGCGGGAACATTTGCTCGTACATTTTTACAATACCTAAAAAGTGGCCTATCTGGTCAGGAAGTTCCCTGGTAGACTTTGTCAATTTGCATCTGTATGGTGTGTGTCCGTGTTAATGGGACTGCCTGTTCTTGCCCCGGTGTTTCAATGTGTTTCCCATTATCCTCTCGATGTGTCCCCTTATCTAAATCGACCTCTGATGTTTTGTGTCTGTATTCTATGCTTGCGAGATTAGGTGTTAATGTCATTTTGTCCTGCTGTGTGTAGGGGAATTTAATCTAATCTTTTATTCTTTTTATCCTGGTTTATCAAGTTTCTTTGCCTGCCTTGGCCATTTTATTCCCATAATATTTTATTTACAGTACAGTTGTGCCATATATCCCACTCCCAGGTCTTGACTTGCAGATATCCCGATCTTCTGGCCAAGGACCGTTTTAAAATGCAGCTTCGTGCTGTTGCTGGGCAGAATAAGGATCTTCTGTCGGCTTTGAATTAAAGGTCTCTCAGCTGTGCAGAGCTTCGTGCTGTTGCTGGGCAGAATAAGGATCTTCCATCGGCTTTGAATTAAAGGTGTCTCAGCTGTGCAGAGGGGGATTTAAATGAATGTCCATTCGGGTGTTCCCCTCTGCATTGTGGGCACGTTATGAATGGTGCCAATCAGTCCAATAAATGAATATGTTTAATGAGGTGAATATTGATGAGATAATAAAAATATGGCTTTGGAAAATGGCCTACTTCATGACAATCCGTCTTTTTTCCTCCCATTAAAACCTTTTTAAAATTTGATTCAGAATATCTAAGTAGGCAAAATGGCAGCACAAGTAGTTCCTACACAGTGATGTGATCTTGTCGAACAACAGGGCAATTTTCATTGTGAACAACCACTAATCTTAACGCGCACAACCTTTTTTTTCCCGCCCCAGTAGAATTCCTCAGCTAAAGGGAAATCTGCCAAACATCAGGAGCCTGGGAACTCCGATAAGCAGCTGCTCCACTGTTTGAACACTGCTGTCATTCACAAAGATTCTGTGGAGACATGCAAGACAGGTACTGTACCCATCCACGTGCCGTTAAAAAGTCAAACAAAGTGCTCTGAAGAAGTTCAGGGGGAAAATTTAAACAGGAGGTAAGGATAGATGTGCAGAGATGGCAGAGAGAAGGTGGGCATTGGACAAACTACAGGATTAGACGGAGGGTTCCTGTGGGAGGATTGCTCTGGAGTTCAATAGTGGCCAACAAAACTCAATGTGGACAAAAGTAAAGTATGAGCAAAGTAAAAATAAGACCCATGTGTACTCAGTAGATGGATGGACCTTGTCCCAGGTGAGTTGAAAGAGATGCAATTGTGTTAACTCGTTGCTCGCTGCAGCTCGATATTGAGGGGACAGTAAAGAGTGCTGGTAAGAAGCTAGGTTATGTTCATATCCTGAGAGGTCACACTGCTTTGCTGCTCTTGCTTCATCATCAGTAACTGATGCACGGCCTTTTTTTTAAAAAAGAAAAAGACATACCCAGATTTTCATACAAATCGGTGCAGGATTGGCTTTCTTTCCCTCCCTTGTGGTATGGCTACATGTCTTGAATCTCTAAGTAATGCCTGGCAGAGAAAACACCAAGGATCAAGTTTTGCCAACTATTTTAGGTCTTTAACACTTCGCTTGTCCCGTGCATAGTTAAAAGCCTCTCTGCAATTCTCATTGATGACTGAAGGGTGTAACTGCGATCACATAACAAGAGGATCAAGCAGCGATGAGGCTAGCACTTTGTGCCGTTGTTAGCTTCCGTTCCTCTGCCTGTTGCTCGCACTGTAACCTTATCTTTTCGCTCGTGCAGCATAAACGCCAGAGCAATCTAACCGAGTTGAATCGTTCTGTTTGCATGCTGTACATTCTATAAAATTCTATTGTTTCCTTTTGGTTGGAATGCTTTAAAATTACAATAATAGTGTCTTGCTTTTACTGCCATTTGCATGTTTCCCTTGTAACGTTGGCTACGTATAACATTTGGTGTAGAAGTTGTCTGCTTCACTCCTGCCTGCATCTGGGTGCTAGTTCTTTGCCTCTTCAGAAGAGTGGAGTTTTAAGCCTTTTCCATCCCTACTAACGAGCACTGTGAATTTGCTAATTTCACATCACCCTTTTGGACAGCACTTACCCTTTCCTAAGATTTTCTTGATGTTACTGCTGGCCAGCTGTTAGTATTCGTCAGTCCTCGCCGACCTGACAACATTGATCGCACTTTGAAAGTAGTGTGTGACTGAGAAGAGCTTCACAATGGCTTTTCACCCGAGAAGGGTAAAGGTGCTTTATAAATGCGCAACTGTCATGGATCGCCAGGTGACATCGGTAGACTGTGATAACGGAACAATCTGTTGGCAAAAAAAAACTTATTGCGTAATTTCAATATCCTTCGGGTTAGTACTGACAATTTGCCCTTGTGCAGACAGGGAAGATAGATATTGTTGCTAACATTAAATCATAATTAATGGTTAATATTTCAATTATCGTGACTCTGGAGATGGAAGTTAAGTGTTCTGGAGCAAGATCAGTGCATATTGAAATGAGAAGCACGGTCCAGTAACTAGCATGTGCACTCTAACATGCTGTCCACAATAGTCCCGTATGCAGCGAACAGCTCGAGTGGCCTTCTTGATGCCTTCAGTTCTTTACTTCCTCTTACAATGTGAAAGAGTTGAGAACAGAAGCTGCCACTTTGTGCAGTAACTTTGGTTCAGACAGTCCACATGGTGGAAGATTTTCTGTTTTGATTGTTGCTGAATGCCGCCTTCATAGTTTCATTTTTTTCTAGAAGATGTCACCAAGCAGGAAAAAGCCCTGCAGAGGAGCAGTCTCCCGATCCGGCGCAGTCCCAGGCTAAACCCTGGTGCCGCCTCGGCCTCTCTCGAACGTGACAATGTGAGCCCAACCTCCCAAACCAAGATGTCCCCTATCAGCCCCGCTGGAGAACCCGAGGTCAGTAAGGAACCGTCTTCCAACAAACAGCTAAAGAAGAGCCCAAAGTCAAACTCGTGGCGACGCTCCAGCTTCAAGGGTGGCAAAGGGCGGAAATCCCTACCGCCAGTCCACCAAGACACAACAGGTGAGGAAGGGTGAGGGTTGTCCGTTTACCAGACTGGTTTGAAAACTTTACTCAGCAAGAAATAGGCTCGATTCCACTCCTTTTTTGTTCTGAATCGTGTGAGAATCAACCTAGCATCCTGCATACAGCAATGTTTCCATCAGTTCAAAGCGCTTTCTGCCCCAGAAGAGTAATTCCTTGAAAAGTTATTGGATGAACGGTTTGGCCATGGCTGGGACCAATTACTTGCCAACGGCACAAATGGTTCATGAACAATCCACTTTGAGGCTTGTGTAGTTTCTCCTGGAGCCTCCCAATACCTGTAAAGTGTTTTCAGTAGTGTATTTCCAGTTTATAGACACTTGTAAAATTGTTGAGTTGTTAAGATTGCAGAACGCTCAGTTGTAGGTTGATGTTTGCTGTCCCCGACTGAGAGAGATGCCTTATGAAGCCCAGAAAGTTCCCTAGCATGGCGGTGTAGGAAAGGGGCGAACGGCAGTGATTGCTGTTGTGTTCCTGCCAGAGGCTGTAGTTGATGTGGCTTTGGCAGCATCATGGAGGTAGGCCTGCCTCCCAGTCTTCCGAAATCATGCAGTGGGAAAATGGAGAGCTTTAGTGCAGCAGAGTTTACCCTCTTGTACATCCACAGCTTTAGCATTGAAAAAAATGGTGAACAAGTTCTTTTTTGACTCTCTATACATACAGAACTCATGAATTAGGGGTAAGAATTGACCACACGGCCCCTCGAGCCTGCTCCACCATTTGATAAGGTTATGGTTGATCTGACTGTGGCTTCAACAACACTATCCACCCCATAACCCTTAACTAATGTCTATTAGGGAAGGAGATCTGCTACCTTTACCTGCTCTGGCCTACATGTGACTCCAGACCCACACAGCAATGTGGTTGACCATTAAATACCCTCTGCAAAGGCCTAGCAAACCATGTATGTCCAGGGTGGGTGGAGTCTTTGATTATGATGACTGTTTTGAGGCAGCGGGAAGTGTAAATGGAGTCAATGGATGGGAGGCTGGTTTGTGTGCCGGACTGGACTACATTCACAGCCCTTTGTAGGAGCAGGAGCCGTACCAAGCTGAGAGACATCTGGAAAGGATGCTTTCTATGGTGCATCTGTAATTGTTGGTGAGAGTTGTAACGGACATGCCAAATTTCCTTAGCCTCCTGAGAAAGTAGAGGCATTGGTGGGCTTTCTTAAATATAGTGTCAACATGGAGGGACCAGGACAGGTTGGTGATCTGAACACCTCGAACATTTCCACTTTATCACCGTTGATGTAGACAAGGACATGTCCTCCGCTACGCGTCCTGAGGTCGATGACTATCTCCTTCATTTTGCTGACATTGAGGGAGAGATTATTGTCGATACACCATTTCACCAGATTCTCTATCTCTTTCCTGTACTCAGTCTCATCATTGTTTGAGATCCAGTGGTGTCATCAGCAAACTTGAAAATAAGAGTTTCAGTGGAATTTGGCCACACAATAATAGATGTATAAGGAGTATGGTAGGGGACTGAGGACACGGTCTTGCAGGGCACCGGTGTTGAGGATGATCGTGGAGGAGGCGGCGTTGCCTATCCTTGCTGATTGCGGTCTGCGCGTTAGGAAGTCTAGCGAGGAGCCGAACTCTGGACCATGGAGTTTGGAAATGTGTTTTGTTGGGATAATGGTGTTCCATCTGTTCCTGTGTGCCTTTGTTTTCCTGAGTAGTGTTGGTGTTCCTGGCTGGAAAATGTGCGCGCGCGCAGGCTGGAATGTGACATTCTCCAGGATCCCAACATGAGAAATTTCAACCTGTGCAAATTGTGGGAAGCTAGAGTCTTAAACCAGTGGGGGACAGTGACATAGGGTCAGTGGCGCCTTTGCCTGGCTTTTGAAAGCTCAATGGATGTGTCTCCTTCAGTGTGGCGGGAAAGAACACGCGCTGTGTGAACCAGACGTACAATCCCTGCCACAATGATATAGGCAAAAAAAAAGGCATTCGGGGACTAAAAGAAAACAAGTCCTTTGGGCTATTTGACGCCCACTGCTGAAAATTGTGTTGCCTTGACTACATTCTGTACTGGGTTAACCGCACTCGTATAGCAAGAAAGAATCTAACCATCTAACCTTGGTGTTCCAAGGCATTGCTATGACTAAAATCCCCCCTTGGGGGTTACCATTGACCAGAGACTGGACTCGACTAGCCATGTAAGTCCTGAGCAGGCCAGAGGCTGGGAATTCTGCAGCAGGTAACTCATTTATGTCCCCCTTGCAAAGCCCTTGCCATCGACACAAGGCACAAGTCAGGTGCACGATGGAATGTTCTTTAATCGCGCAGCTTTGAAACCCGTGGAGTTCGATACTAGCCAGGGCAAAGCACCCCCTCTACCACCTTCGACATTCGCTCCCTGCACCACTGACGCACAGTGCCAGCCGTGTGTGCCATTTACAAGATGCATTGCAGCAGCCCATCAAGATTCCTTCGCGACCACTTTCCAAACCCCTGACTGCCACGACTTAGAGGGACAGGGTTATTGTCGCATGGGGACACCAGCACCTGCAAGTTCCCCTCTGTCGGATCCGTTCTTCCTTTAGAATAGACGTAGGTACAGCTGGTTCAAAGTGAAAGTTTCTTTGTTAAGCGTCCTTTATAATTAGCATTTTACAGAAAGATTAATTTTACTGGTAAGAGAGAAAGAGAGAGAAATAGGGAAAGCAGCAAAAGCCAGCCAGCATTGTGCTGGTCAAAAAAACTCAAAGCATTGTCTGGATCGAACTAATTAAACATCGTTCTGTGTCTACAATATAACTGAATACTTATCTTGTGTTATTAAAGAGCTGGGTACAAGCAGTCTCTAGCTGTATAAACAATTGGCATCTGTGGCCATGAAACACTGCTGTTTACCTTGTGAGAAAACCTGTTTACCTCACATTGTACTTTCAGAGAATGTAGCCAGGTTTCTAGGCTGGACCTAGAATTCCAAGCTGATGAGGCCAAATTAGCTTAAGTTAGCTTAAAGCATAGCACAATTAGTTACATTAGGCAGAAATACAGTAAAATGAAGCCTTTTAACTGGGCAAACCATACAGAGGATCCCACACCCTCCCAAGTCTCACGCTATCCTGACCTGGAAATATATTGCTGTTCCTTTACTGTCGCTGGGACAAAACCCTGGAACTCCCTTCCTAACAGCGGTGTGGGATGTATCTACCGCATGGGCGGCAGCAGCTCGAGAACGTGGCTCATCACCACTTTCTTGAGGACAGTTAGTGATGGGCAACAAATGTTTGCCTTCCCAGGGAGACCCTCATCCCATGAAAAAGGATTTGTAATGGGTAAGTGGCTTCTAATGAAGGTTGTTGAAGTTTTTGAATTAATAGAAGGGAGGGAACGACTCGGGGGGGGCGGGGGGGGGGAGAGAATTACAATCACTGGCAAAGTAGTATTGAGCAAGCTGTTGGCTGCGGTCTGATAAATTCCAAGATCCTGATGGTTATCACCCTAGAGTCTTAAAAGGAGTGGCTAATGAGGTAGCTGAAGCGTTGGTTTTAGTTTTCCAAAATTCTCTCTATTTAAGGGAAGGTTCCTTTCAATTGGAAAATGTAACTCCATTATTCGAAAAGGGAGGGAAACAGACCTCAAGCTGCAGACCAGTTAACTTAACATCTGTCATAGGGAAAATGTTAGAAGCAATTGTTAAAAATGTGATAGCAGGACACTTTGCAAAATTCAAGGCAATCAGGCAGAGTCAACATGACTTTGTGAAAGGGAAATCCTGTTTAACCAATTTATTGGAATTCTTTTCAATGTGCCGTGGATAAAGGGGAACTGGTGGTTGTACTATGCTTAGATTTCCAGAAGGCATTTGATTGCCACATCAAAGGTTATTGTGGGAAATAAAAACTCACAGGAAAGAGAGAGTAGGCACAAATGAGTTTTTTTTTCTAGTTGGCAGGATGTAGCGAGTGGTGAGCGCTGGGGCCTCAACTCCTCATTATTTATACAAATGATTTGGATGAAGATACCAATCGCATGGTTGCTGATGACACAAAGATAGGTAGGAAAGTAAGTTGGAAACTGAAATAAGGCTACATAGGGGCACACAAAGTCAGTGAGCAAAGATCGTGCAATGTGGGAAGTGTGAAATTGTCCATTTTGGCAGGAAGAATAAAAGAGAAGCTTATTTAAATGGTGAGAGATTACAGAGCTCTGCGATGCAGAGGGATCTGGGTGTCCTAGTGCATGAATCTCAAAAGCAGGTGTTGTACCTGTTCATTCTCAGATACTTTCGACCAGTTTGCTTACTCCAAGGTTTTACCCCGGTGTCCTTATTTGCAAGATGGACAAAGGACAAACACAAGTAAAGGTTCAACAAGTTTATTAATAATAACACTATTAACCCTTAAATTGCCCACATAAAACAAGAGGATACCCCAGCAGATTCAAGTATACTACCCGTAAAGATTGGTTGAACTGCAGGCCCGATCCTCTGGTCCGTCGTCACGAAGGTGAGTCTCGATGGCAGCTTCTTCCTCCCTTCCTTCTCTGGTCAGTCTTCCGGATGGTCACGGCCGCCTCCTTCGTTGAGTCTTCGCTGCTGGTCTGTCTGAAAATGTGTCCCTTTATCCCCCTGCCTGCTTACCTTTCCAGAAACCTCTCTGGCTTCCGGCCAATGAAGTCCCAGGAGGGGGTTCGAATACCCAGTGGGTTTCTTGATGTCTGCCTGACAGGACACCAGGCCGCCCCCCCCCCCCCCCCCCAAGGCGTCCCATCTCCCAGGAACTTTCGGTGACGGAAAGTCTGGCCCGATCTGGGCTTCTAACAATAGGCCGGTGCATTTCAATGGGGTGCAGTGATCTCCTGCTAAGTATCAGTAGATTGGAACGACCTTTGATGGGTGGTTGATGGGTCAGGCGCAGACACGTTTGTGTATTTGTACAATTGGCCTGCCCGAGGTTTTACTGTGTTTGGTTTTAATATGCCCAATTCTTTAATTTAGGATATCCAATTTTATCAGCCTTAAAACTAGGCCCTGTTTATATCACCACACAGGTAAATGCAAGTAATTGGGAAAGCTAATGTAACATTATTGGTTATTATGAAGGGCATTGAATTCAAAAGTAGGGATGTTACGCTTCAGCAATAGAGGGCACTGGTGCGACCACATTTGAAGTACTGCCGACAGCATCAGTCTCCTCATGGAAAGCTGTAACTGGATTAGAAGCCGTTTAGAAGACTTAATACCTGGAATGAACAGATTGTCTGAGAAAGGAAGGCTGGTCTTGTATCTGCTGGAGTTTAGAAGAGTAAAAGGTGACCTGATTGAAACGTATAAAATCCTGAGGGGTGTTGACAGGGTGGGTGTGGAGAGGATGCTTCCTCCTCTCGGGTAATCTAGAAGTAGGGGTCACTTTAAAAATACGGGGTTGTCCATTTAAGACAGATGAATTTTTTTTTTCCCCTTCAGGGTGGTCAGTTTCGAGCGCTCTTCCACAAAAGGCAGTGGGAGCTGAGTCTTTGAATATTTTTAAGGTAGAGCCGGAGAGATTCTTGATTAACGGGGGGGGGGGGGGGATTTATCAGGGGGTCGGCAGAAATGTGGGATTGAGGTTCCAATCGGATCAGTCATGAGCTTATTGAATGGGGGGAGCAGGTTGGAGGGGCCAAGTGGCCTCCTCCTGATACATCTGTTGATAGGTAACAAATGTAGATATGGGGAGAGTCTAAAGATTTTATTCTATGTGGAATTTGACAAGGCTCCACATAACTAACTAAAATTAGAGTCCATGAAATCGGAGGCAATGGGCTTTTGCTTAGATAGGGAATTAGGCGATAGAGACAGATTAGGAATGAGCTTTGACAAAGGGTCATCTGGGCCCAAAACGTCAGTCTCATTTCTCTCCTTACAGATGCTGCCAGACCTGCTGAGATTTTCCAGCATTTTCCCTTTTGGTTTCAGATTCCGGCATCCGCAGTAATTTGCTTTTATCTGAGAGTAGGAATGTATTCAGAGCATCAGGATGTGAATAACGGTGTCATCCAGGGATCAATACTTGGGCCTCAGTGTTTCGCGATATTTATAAATGGGTGAAGGATTGAGAGACGTATATCTTAGTGCTGACACTAACTGCCACTAAATAAGGCGACGCAGTAAATAATGCAGATGGAGCAGGAAGTTCCATAGGAACATTGATTGAGTGAGTGGGCAAAATGCGATCGATGAAGTTCAGTGTGGGGTCGTCAACTTTAGAGCCAACAAGGATAGATGGGAGTGTTTTCTAAAGGGTGAGAAGCTCAAACCTTTGGAGCCGAGAGATTTAGGGGTTCAAAAATCACTGGAAGCTAGCGGCCAGGCACGAAACGGCTCATTTGAAAAGTAACTGGAACGTTGGCCTGTATCTCGGTAAGGCAGGAATCCGATGGGGTGGAGATTGCATTACAATCGGCGAGAGTTGTGGGCAGACCCGATCTCGAATGCTGGATCAGTTACTGAATCTCAGGAAGGATATATTGGCCTTAGAAGGGTTGGAGTGCAGGATGACCAGAACAATGTCAGGATAAAAGGACATGTTGCATCATTCTGGTTTGTATTCCCTAGAGTTTCAAAGATTATGGGATAGTCTCAGATGATTAAAGGGAAACTAATTCCTCTGTGAGGAGAGAAAAGAGCTGACGTTTAGACCCCGGATGACCCTTTGTCAAAAGGCCATCCAATTGTTCAAGTCTGAGCATTCTTTCACATGGGGAGAGAGGGAGGGTTGTGTGGGGCGGAGGGGGGGGGGGGTTGTGTGGGGCGGAGGGGGGGGGGGGTTGTGTGGGGTGGGGGGGGTCGCATGGGGTGGGGGGGGAGGGGGGTCGCGTGGGGAGGGGGGTGGGGTGGGGGGGAGGGGGTCGCGTGGGGTGGGGGGAAGGGGGGGTCGCGTGGGGGGGAGGGGGGGTCGCATGGGGGGGAGGGGGGGTCGCGTGGGGAGGGGGGGTCGCGTGGGGAGGGGGGGTCGCGTGGGGAGGGGGGGTCGCGTGGGGAGGGGGGGTCGCGTGGGGGGGAGGGGGGGTCGCGTGGAGTGGGGCAGAGGGGAGGGGGGTCGGGTGGGGCGGAGGGGAGGGGGGAGTTGTGTGGGGAGGGGGGGTTGTGTGGGGGAGGGCGGCGGGGAGGGGAGTTGCGTGGTGTGGGGCGGAGGAGTGTGTGGCGGAGACCACGTGTGTGATGGGTGTGGGTAGAGTGAGAGACAGTGGCGGAAACGTGTGCGCGCGCGTGCGAGAGGGCCCCGAGAGAGCGCGTGCACACGCGCACCAGCGTCTGTTCGGGTACACTGAGGGAGAATTTAGCACGGCCAATGCACCCTAACCCGCACGTCTTTCAGACTGTGGGAGGAAACCAGAGCACCCGAGGAAACCCACGGGGAGAACGTGCAGACTCCGCACAGGCAGTGACCCCAGCTGGGAATCTAACCCAAATGCAAAGATACAGCTAGAAAAGACTGTTACCTTTGGTTTCTGTGTTTGCACCTATTTTGTGGCAATAGACTGTCGACTTTGAGAATTTTTGGGATGGCCTTGGCAGGTCACTTGGGGATCCCCCGCTCAAAGTTTGGGAAACCCTAAACTAAAGTATTAAGACAGGTCCATCCTACTGAATGGCAGATCAGGCATGGCCTTCTGCTTCTGTGTTCCTAATACTTATTGGGTCAGGAACACTAGAATATCTGGTCGTTATTGCATTGCTATTTTTGGGTGGGGGTAATTAAGGCTGTTTTGGTTCTGTCCTTTACAACTGCAGAAAGTGCAATAGGCTTTGTAATACAAGGTGCTGTGTAAAGGCGAGTCTTTATGTTGCTTTGTCCAGTGTAATGCAATGCCTTTGAAGTGGCTGAGGCAGGCAAAGTGGCCTTTGTTAATCCGGAGTTCTCCTGTTCCAACCACTTTACTCCAGCCCATATTTTGTTCCCCTTCCCTTTCAGAGTGCGGTATGGCAGCATTAATAACGTATTCCAGCATTATAATCACCTTGTGCTTGTCTCTCAGACACAATTGTGCGACTGAGAACTGCCCATGTAGATCCTAACACAGTGGCACGGTGGTTAGCACTGCTGCCTCGCAGCGCCAGGGACCCGGGTTCGATTCCCAGCTTGGGTCACTGTCTGTGTGGAGTCTGCACGTTCTCCCCGTGTCTGCGTGGGTTTCCTCCGGGTGCTGCGGTCTCCTCCCATAGTCTGAAAGACGTGCTGGTTAGGGTGCATTGGCCGTGCTAAATTCTCCCTCAGTGTACCCGAACAGGCGCTGGAATGTGGCGACTGGGGGAATTTCATAGAATCATAGAAACTCTACAGTGCAGAAAGAAGCCATTTGGCCTATCGCTTCTGCATCCACAACAATCCCACCCAGGCCTTATCCCCGTAACCCCACATTTTTACCCTGCTAACCTACGCACTCAGGACACTAAGGGGCAATTTAGCATGGCCAAAGCATCTGACCCACACATCTTTGGACTGTGGGAGGAAACCGGAGCACCCGGAGGAAACCCAGGCAGACACGGGGAGAACGTGCAGACTCCACACAGACAGTGACCCAAGCTGGGAATCAAACCCGGATCCCTGGAGCTGTGAGGCAGCAGTGCTAACCACCGTGCCGTCCACAATAACTTCATTACAGTGTTACATTTACTGGTGACGAATAAATAGACTAACTTTAAGCAATCTATTTTCCCAAAGATGTGCAGGTCGGGTAGGTTGGCCATGCTAAGTTGCCGCTTAGTGTCAGGGGGACGAGCTAGGGTAAATGCTTGGGGTTATGGGGATAGGGCTTGGGTGGGATTGTGGTCAGTGCAGGTTCGATGGGCTGAATGGCCTCCTTCTGCACTGTAGGGATTCTATGATCTAACGTGGTTCTTGAGGGGAAAAATGAGGCTGGAAGATTTTTTAAAATCAAAATAATATAATGCATTATTTCAAATAATTACCACACCAAGAGTGCAGATATTGTAAGGTTGGAAACTCTGACTGGATATTTAAGTGAGTGTTTTACCCCTAGCTTTTCATCTTTATCCATTTATTCAGAGATCTGTGAGGGTATCAGGATGGATTTACCCGAGGATGAAAGACTGGCGCTGCTGTTTCAGGCATGTTCGGAGGTAAGAAACTTTGGTTGTCCAGTTTGCTTGCTGCAAGTCCTGACATTGGTGTAATCACTGGGATTTCAGTAAAAAGTGACGGGGAGATGAAATTTTCATATCATATCCAACATGGACTGTAAAGTTTATTTATTAGTCACAAGGCTTACATTAACACTGCAATGAAGTTACTGTGAAATTCCCCTAGTCGCCACAATCCTGCGCCTGTTCGGGTCAATGCACCCCAACCAGCACGTCTTTCAGACAGTGGGAGGAAACCGGAGCACCCGGAGGAAACCCACGGGGAGAACGTGCAGACTCCGCACAGACTGTGACCCAAGCCGGGAATCGAACCCGGGTCCCTGGCGCTGTGAGGCAGCAGTGCTAAGCACTGTGCCACCGTACCGCCTCCATTGTGTTGACATGTTCAAAATTTAAACAGGTAAATAAAAATTTGTTTTCTTATTTTTCTTGTCACTCCCTACCATAAGCAGAGGAGTGAGTCTTTGTATTCTGGAGCTCCAGCACTGCTGTAGGGAGGGGTGGAACTTGAACCCAGTTCTAGACTCGAATAGTTGCCGGAGTGTGACGACCAGGGGATTTTCACGGTAACTTCATTGCAGTGTTAATGTAAGCCTACTTGTGACACAGATAAACTTAAAAACTAGACTCGCTTTTCACTATTGTGAGAAAGGTGTCTTTGCCAATTTCTAACGCTGTTGTTGCAGTCACTTGTTACTCTGGAATTCAGAAGTGTGATGCATCCTATATTTTTTTTGGATTTTTTTGTGTTGTGTCCGTGAGGTCGCAGTAATTTAATACTTGAGTGGCCTCTTCTTCACCAGATCTATAACATTTAAGGTGTGAAATGTCCTCCGCTTGGCCACATCAAATTCTGCCTCGGAAAGGGGGCAGAACCTTGTTGGGAGATATTAGGTCACATTTCAGGTCAAAGGTCAGTTGAGGTAGGTAGCAGTGCTGCCGTTAGCCGCGTGCTGCTAAGGGGACAAAGGATCAGGGAAGCCCTGGGAGCTGTTGGTAGCTCCTTGTTGCTGGGAGCTGGGGCTCAGGAAGGCCCTGGGGCAGTGATGTCCTTCTCGGAGCAGCTAGAGTTCTAGGACCAGCGATTCATCAAAACCTCCGTGAGGCTGGCGGCCTGTAATCTGCCGACATCTGCTCGCGATCTGGAATTGTGCCAGTGATTAGCTGCCTTAGCGCCGCCTTTTGAATCCAGTGGGATGCAGTCTCAGGAGAAGAGATTGACAGCTGTGAGATGAGCAGCCATTGAGATAAATGAGTTGGAGCAGCTTTTGAAAGAAATGGGAAGCAAGATCTTTGAAGGAGGAACTGAAATTGCTCTGGGAAGTCAGTTTTAATGAATTTTAGTTAGCGGGGTAGGTGGTGGCGTAGTGGTATTGTCATTAGACTAGAATCCAAAGGGTAATGCTCTGGGGAACTGCATTCGAATCCCACCACAACAGATGGTGAAATTTGAACTCACTCAAAATCTGGAATTAACAATCTACTGATAACCATGAATTTATTGTTGGAAAAACCCATCTGGTCACTAATGTCCTTTAGGGAATAAAATCTGCCATCCTTACCCAGTCTGGCCTACATATGACTCCTGAGCCACAGCAATGTGGTTGGCTCTCAAATGCCCTCTGAAATGGTGGTCAGTTAGGGATGGGCAATGAATGTTGGTCCAGCCGGCGATGCCCACACCCTATAAAATTAATTTGTGAAAAAGTTACTCGCTAATATCTGGGTGAGTTGTTGAGAAAATTCAGGGGATTGGTCTCTTGTGTCTGCCATTTTAAAGTGGTCTTTGTGGTGTGTTCAACTGCAGTTTGTTTGTTAATTCACGTTTTCCTGATGCTAAGTTTTTAAAGTTTTATTTATTGTCACAAGTAGGCTTACATTAACACTGCAATGAAGTTACTGTGAAAATCCCCTGGTCGCCACACTCTGGCGCCTGTTTGGGTACGCCGAGGGAGAATTTAGCACGGCCAATGCACCCTAACCAGCACGTCTTTTGGACTGTGGGAGGAAACCGGAGCACCCGGAGGAAACCCACGCAGACACGGGGGGAATGTGCAAACTCCACACAGACAGTGACCCAAGCCGGGAATCGAACCCAGGTCCCTGGGGCTGTGAGGTAGCAGTGCTGACCACTGTGCCACCGCGCCATCCATAATGTTAATTCTGGATGTTAGAGTATAAGATAGATAATTGTGGCTGCTTTGTTAACTCGTGTATCGTAACATTTCTTCTATTTGTTTAAAAATAGCATCCTGTGGCTTTATTTCCTTAGTGAGTGTCATGTGAGTGTACCTTTAAGAAAGGTTTTTTAAAAAATGCAGCTTACAGCTTCAGCGATGTCTTTGGGGGTGGAGCTAAGCTGTGGCAGTCAGGTGATGGGGGTTTTTTCCTTTGGGTTATCAGTTTCGTTTTGGAGTGGTGGAAGCAGTTTAGCAGCGAGCTAAGAAGCAGTCTTTCTCCCTCTCCCTCTCCCTGTTCTTCTCTTTGGTTCTGAAACTATTATCAGTTCGCCTTAAAGAAGCTGTGTTTTGGGAAACAGATTCGACTACATAAGAACATAAGAAACAGGAGCAGGAGTAGGCCATCTAGCCTCTCGAGCCTGCCCCACCATTCAATAAGATCATGGCTGGTCTGAAGTGGATCAGTTCCACTTACCCGCCTGATCCCCATAACCCCTAATTCCCTTACCGATCAGGAATCCATCTATCCGTGATTTAAACATATTCAACGAGGTAGCTTCCACCACTTCAGTGGGCAGAGAATTCCAGAGATTCACCACCCTCTGAGAGAAGAAGTTCCTCCTCAACTCTGTCCTAAACTGACCCCCCTTTATTTTGAGGCTGTGCCCTCTAGTTCTAGCTTCCTTTCTAAGTGGAAAGAATCTCTCCACCTCTACCCTATCCAGCCCCTTCATTATCTTATAGGTCTCTATGAGATCCCCCTCAGCCTTCTAAATTCCAACGAGTACAAACCCAATCTGCTCAGTCTCTCCTCATAATCAACACCCCTCATCTCTGGTATCAACCTGGTGAACCTTCTCTGCACTCCCTCCAACCTCTACAACCTCTTCTGAGTTTCTTCACTAGGGATTTGCAGCATTCAGCCCAGGAGGCTGGATTCCAGTAACAAGTGGGCATTACCCTGTGCTGTATTGTGTGTATTTGGAGGGTTTTGTGTATTGGATGTTGGCTTTGGCTGGAACACATTGGAGATATTTCCTTAAGAGTTATACATTATCGTGGTTATTGTGTTACTTGTTTCTAACTGTTAAAAGTTCTTGCTAAGTGTCTAACTATATAAATGTCAACAATATTCTTAATTAAACTTTGTTTTTGACAAATGCTCCTCGTGGGTCAGTTGAGTCACACTTGGGGTGAAACCTCTCATGGTCATTCTAGCCAAATTCAACATAAAACGTTACAGGTCAGGCGAGCTTCATAGAACACCTTGAAGTGTCCAGCCTGACTTGTAACATGAGTAACTGGGATTTCAATTTTCATCTACTTTAAAGTTACTGGCCCCTATCCGAATTCTAACCACATTTGGGACCACATTAGGTTCTGATTTGGGCTCATGACAGGCTTGTGGTTAATATTAAGCCGTAACGCACGGGCTCAGCTATAATAGCATCTGTATATATTTGTAAAGAAATTTTCCTTTGACTGTCGATGTTTTTTGAATGAATAGATGTAAAGAAGTTGTTGTTTCTATCTCAGTATACTCTGCAGAAGCTGCAACGCTCCTTGGAGCCACGAGGTGACTTCAGCCTGAATTCCTTTCAAACACATGGTGAGTTGGAAATATCTTCAGTTTGCCGTCTCTGATTTACCCTCCGCAAAGCTTTACTTTCCTGGTTGAGAACCCTGTGGGTGGAGTTAAGCTTTCGTCTTGTCCCCCACACACTATATTATCTGCTAGTGTTTGCCACTCCCGTACACCAGGTTTATATTATCCCGTCAGTCTCTGTGTGTTAAGCTGCTGCGTTGCAATGTAAAGATGCTTGACAGAACAAGGGTTAACTTGGGACTGGGCAATGGTACCAGCATGATGCACAATGTGACATGCCGGCCTTGCAGAGTTGCAACATGTTTCCTCCCACGTTACTTCATGCCATCCAATCTTTATATTCTAGTTTTCCTTTTTCTTGCTGTGTATCTAGTTCCATTCTAAGTGGAAAGAATCTCTCCACCTCTACCCTATCCAGCCCCTTCATTATCTTATAGGTCTCTATGAGATCCCCCTCAGCCTTCTAAATTCCAACGAGTACAAACCCAATCTGCTCAGTTACTTTCCTGGTTGACGAAGGAAGGGCCGTGGATGTTGTCTATATGGACTTTAGTAAAGCGTTTGACAAAGTCCCTCATGGTAGGCTAGTGAAAAAGGTTGGATCTCATGGGATAAAGGGGGAGGTGGCTAGATGGGTGGAGAACTGGCTTGGTCATAGAAGACAGAGGGTGGTAGTGGAAGGGTCTTTTTCCGGCTGGAGGCCTGTGACTAGTGGTGTACCGCAGGGCTCTGTATTGGGACCTCTGCTGTTTGTGATTTATATAAATGATCTGGAAGGAGTAACTGGGGTGATCAGTAAGTTTGCGGACGACACAAAACTGGCAGGACTTGCAGATAGTGAGGAACATTGTCAGAGGCTACAGAAGGATATAGATAGGCTGGAATTTTGGGCAAGGAAATGGCAGATGGAGTTCTGCGAAGTGATGCATTTTGGTGGGAATAATGTAGGGAGGAGCTACACGATAAATGGAAGAACCATAAAGGGTGTAGAGACGCAGAGGGACCTGGGTGTGCAAGTCCACAGATCTTTGAAGGTGACGTCACAGGTGGAGAAGGTGGTGAAGAAGGCATATGGCATGCTTGCCTTTATAGGACGGGGCATAGAGTATAAAAGTTGGGGTCTGATGTTGCAGATGTATAGAACGTTGGTTCGGCCGCATTTGGAATACTGCGTCCAGTTCTGGTCGCCACACTACCAGAAGGACGTGGAGGCTTTGGAGAGAGTACAGAGGAGGTTTACCAGGATGTTGCCTGGTATGGAGGGGCTTGGTTATGAGGAGAGATTGGGGAAACTGGGGTTGTTCTCCTTGGAAAGACGGAGGATGAGGGGAGATTTAATAGAGGTGTATAAAATTATGAAAGGCATAGATAGGGTGAACGGTGGGAAGCTTTTCCCCGGGTCGGTGGTGACGTTCACGAGGGGTCATAGGTTCAAGGTGAAGGGGGGGAGGTTTAACACAGATATCAGAAGGACATATTTTACACAGAGGGTCGTGGGGGCCTGGAATGTGTTGCCGGGCAAGGTGGTGGAGGCGGACACACTGGGAACGTTTAAGACTTATCTAGACAGCTATATGAACGGAGTGGGAATGGAGGGATACAAAAGAGTGGTCTAGTTTGGACCAGGGAGCGGCGCGGGCTAATTGTTCTTTGTTTCTCGTTTCAAGGCTTCATTCTATGATCATCTTGCTGGTGCCAGTACAGAGCGAGACTGCGGATAGTTGGGAACCTGTCTCGGGGGCAGGGAATTCATATGGTGTTCGTGGAAGTGGAAATGAATAGGGTTGGGAAGCATTTTCCGATCAGGGCCAGTGTGATCTCCTGGACTCGTTTCGATCGCCTCAGGGGGTCGGAGAGGAATTTCCCAGATTTTTTTTCCCCATATTGGCCCTGGGGTTTTCACTCTGGGTTTTCGCCTCTCCCTGGAGATCACATGGTCTGGAATGGGGCGGTGGGGGTGAGTTAATAGGTTGTGATGAACAAAGCATCGTAGCTGTGAGGGACAGCTCGGTGGATAGGATATTAGTATGTAGATAGGCTGGAAAATTGGGCAGGGATCCTGGATTCAGGATTCAATCCTGGACCGGGGAGGGGCGCGGGCTTGGAGGGCCGAAGGGCCTGTTCCTGTGCTGTATTGTTCTTTGTTCATTCCTAGGGGTGGCACAGCCATTAGCACTGCTGCCTCACAGCGCCAGGGACCCGGGTTTGATTCCTGGCCTGGGTCACTGTCTGTGTGGAGTTTGCACGTTCTCCCCGTGTCCGCCTGGGTTTCCTCCCACAGTCTGAAAGACGTGCTGGTTAGGGTGCATTGACCCGAACAGGCGCCGGAGTGTGGCGACTCGGGGAATTTCACACTAACTTCATTGCAGCGTTAATGTAAGCCTTGCGACGAATAAACAAACTTTTAAAAACTTTTCAAGTTGCACATTCTAGCCACTCTCTGGGCCTGTGGAATGATGTCACTCGGATACTCCAATCCACCAGGCCCCCGTGGTGATGCTTTGCGCAGTTGTAGGATGAAGCCGGTTCTGAAGGTGAAGTCGATCCCATTCGAGGCTGTCTCATCGAGAGCCTGTGTGGCACTCACCTGCTGCAGCAAGTTGTCATTGACACTGTGGGTGGCTTTGACTATTTGTGCATGGTCTCTTCCCCCCCCCCCCCGAGAAAAACTGGTGCAAAACAACATCATGTGGATCAAAATTCTGTGTTTCACTTCCTTTCACCTTCCTTTCACCTTGATGTTTACCACTCTGTCTGGCTGAAATATAGATTATCTCTTTCATGATGGTCAGACCACATTTGGAATATTGTGAGCAATTTTGGGCCCCGTATCTAAGGAAGGTTGTGCTGGCCCTGGAGAGGGTCCAGAGGAGGTTCACGAGAATGATCCCTGGAATAAAGCTTGACATATGAGGAGCATTTGAGGACTCCGGGTCTATGTTCGATGGAGTTTAGAATGATGAGGGGGGAATCTCATTGAAACGTACAGAATACTGAAAGCCCTGGATACAGTGGACATGGAGAGGATGTTTCCATTAGTCGGAGAGACTAGGATCCGAGGACACGGCCTCAGAGTAAAGGGACGACCCTTTAGAACCGAGATGAGGAGGAATTTCTTCAGCCAGAGGGTGGTGAATCTGTGGAATTCATTGCCACAGAAGGCTGTGGAGGCCGGGTCACTGAGTGTATTGAAGACAGAGAGAGATCGGTTCTTGATTGGTAAGGGGATCAAAGGTTACGGGAGAATGGGGTTGAGAAATTTATCAGCCATGATTGAATGGTGGAGCAGACTCGATGGGCCGAGTGGCCTAATTCTGCTCCCATATCTTCTGGTTTTGCGTTTCCAAGCGTCTTCCCTGGGAACCAAATGTATTAAACAGTGAAGTGAGTGTTAGCAGCAATATTCCAATCATTAGTAATCTCGTTGTGAAGTGGAAAATAATGAATAGCTCAGCTGCTGCATCGAAGTGGATCAAAGCTCTTTGGAAAAAAGCGATTCCTCTCTTTATTACCGGCTAGAGAATTTATCCAGAGAAAAGCGTCTTTGCTGCATCGCCTCTAATATGGCCGGGGCTCGGGCGGTGCTACGCCGTCTGGAGAGAGTGGGGGGGGCGGCACTGCACCGTCTGGAGAGGGGGGTGCTGCGCCGTCTGGAGGGGTGGGGTGGCGCTGCGCAGTCTGGGGTGGGGTGACGCTGCGCCGTCTGGGGTGGGGTGACGCTGCGCCGTCTGGAGAGGAGGGTGCTGCGCTGTCTGGAGGGGTGGGGCGGCGCTGCGCAGTCTGGGGTGGGGCGGGGGGGGGGCGCTGCGCAGTCTGGGATGGGGTGGGGCGGGGGGGGCCGCTGCGCAGTCTGGGGACGGTCCTGCTGTGTCTGTGTGTGTGTGCGTGCGTGGTGAGAGTGTGTTTTTCCCTCGCGCTGTTTAATCTTTTTATTCTTGTGTCCTCGCAGCCTCGAGTATTTCCAGTGACATCAAGCGGATTGTAGAGACAATGAAACTCGACGGGACGCTGAGGAAATGCACAGAGAAATCCGACGAGTGAGTAACCCAACCACGTCTGCTGGACAGGCCACACTGGTGGCTCTTGTAGTTTTAGAGGCAGCTTTATGTTTATGTGGATAAAACATTCTCTCTTTTCGTTCCCACCTGGGAAGCCGTGTTGGAGATCCGAGCTCGGTCTGCACTGCTCAGTGACAAGCCGCTAGGATGATGCCAGGGTGGAGACATTGAGTTCTCACTGCGGGAATTGGGGAGATGTTAACACCAGTCAGCACTCCCTGCTGGTGGCTGCGATTACCAAGTCCATAAGACATAGGAGCAGAATGAGGCCACTCGGCCCATCGAGTCTGCTCCGCCATTCAATCATGGCTGATATTTTTCTCATTCCCATTCCCCTGTCTTTTCCCCATAACCCCGATCCCCTTATTAATCAAGAACCTATCTATCTCTGTCTTAAAGACACTCAATGACCCGGCCTCCACAGCCTTCTGCAGCAAAGAGTTCTGCGTCTCAGACTGTGTCTCAGTGATGCTGCGAGGGTGTGTCCTACAGCAGAATGCCTCCACACTTTGAAACAAAGAACCTGGAGAAGGCCAGTTATATCCAGCGCCCCTCCTGAAGACAGCATCCAGTGGCACTGGGCTGTATGATTGCTGTTGGTGCAACCACTGGTTCTCTCTCCTAGACCCTGCCTTTAAGTGATTCCCATAATCCGCTGTTGTGTATTATCCCGGTGCCAGTATTGGTGACGTTAGTGATGTTTATTTTTCAGTGTTATCCCCACTCCAGAGATGGAGCTAATGATGAAGCAGTTGAAGGATGACATTTCCAGGTATGATATCCTGGCCCCTCGTTCTGTGTTAAAACTCAAAACTGCAGGGCCAGCTCATAAAGGGGCATTCCTGACCAGTAAACTCTTTTAGAAGCTTAGAGGTATCGACTGGTGTCGCCCGCGGCTCAGTTTGTAGCAGTTTTGTCTCAGAGTCAGAAGGTTTGTGGGTTCTAGACCTGAGCATCAAAGCCCAGGCTGCCACTCCAGTTCAGTACTGAGGGAGTGCTGCACTGTCAGAGACGCCATCTTTCAGATGAGATGTTAATCTTGGGCCCTGGGTTCGCTTTCTGGCAGATGTAAAAGATCCTATGGTGCTATTTGAAAGCAGGGCAGGGAACCCGCGCCCAGCAACCTGCTCGATATTTATCCCTCACTCAGCACCACAGAAACATTTGGCCACACGTTGTGGGAGCTTGCTGTGCAGATGAGCTGAGTGCTTCCTACATTATCAATGGCAGTCAGTAATAAACTGTGACTGGGCGGCACAGTGGTTAGCACTGCTGCCTCACAGCGCCGGGGACCCGGGTTCGATTCCCGGCTTGGGTCACTGTCTGTGCGGAGTCTGCACGTTCTCCCCGTATCTGCGTGGGTTTCCTCCGGGTGCTCCGGTTTCCTCCCACAGTCTGAAAGACGTGCTGGTTAGGGTGCATTGGCCGTGCTAAATTCTCCCTCAGTGTTACCCGAACAGGCACCAGAGTGTGGCGACTGGGGGATTTTCACAGTAACTTCAATGCAGTGTTAATGTAAGCCTTACTTGTGACACTAATAAATAAACTTACTCTGTTTCTGAAGTACGGTTTATCGGGGCGTCCCAACAATCAGAGAAGCTCGATCTCAATCTGAGGTTTTTTTTGAACAGTGATTATTATTCTTTTTCCTCAGTGGGTGAAGTGAGTCTGTGAATCTGTGCAGTGGGATCCAGGTCCCAGATACTGGTGGGTCAGCAAGAGGAAGCTGGGCCCTGTCCCAGGGCAGGATAGGAGAGGCCGGAGCTAATTCCAGAATCGGTGTGTCGCACCAAGCCAGCAGTCCCATTTCCTTCCTATTGGTGGTGCTGTTTGCCTTCTCCATCTTGCAGCCCTAATATTCAGGGATCCGAGGGGAGCAGCTCCCTTCAGGAGATCTCGATAATGTGTGTAGCTTGGTGCTTCAGCATTTTATTTTCCTCCCTTGCCCTCCTGGGGGAACTTGCCTTCCGTCGGGGTGCAGATGCCATGAGTGTTGACACTCTGGTGCCTCCCCAAGCAGTTATTCCGTACGTATGCCCAGAGACCGGAATGTCCGCACACCCGTTAATCATCAAATGGCCGTGTCCAGTCTCACCATTCTCCGCAGACCCTTGTCATTGGCTGCACACCTCTCAATATACTGGCCAAGGTTCAGCTAACACAGAACACAAACATGGCTCTGAATGTGACGCCTGCCAGGCCTGTGAGACTCCGTCCCAGCACACACGCTTAACCATTAACCCACCTTGATGTCATCATCAAGAATGCATGGGAGTGGAGGCAGGGCCAAGCTCTTTTACATGACGGGTGTTAATATTGGCAGTGACTAGATTTGCATTGGGAAAACTGGACAGTTCAAATATTTTTGTATGTATCAGTGGATGGCACAGTGGTTAGCACTGCTGCCTCACAGTGCCAGGGATTCCCGGCTTGGGTCACTGTCTGTGTGGAGTCTGCACGTTCTCCCAGTGTCTGCGTGGGTTTCCTCCGGTTTTCTCCCACAGTCCAAAGATGTGCGGGTTGGGTGCATTGACCATGCTAAATTGCCCCTTAGTGTCAGGGGGAGTACAGGATAAATGCATGGGGTTTTGGGGATAGGGCTGGGTGGGATTGTTCTCACTGCAGGCTCGATGGGCTGAATGGCCTCTCTGCACTGTAGGCTTCTATAAATTGCCCTTCCAGTGAGAGGGTGTGGGGCAGGGTTGTGTCGGCCCCGTGGAGGGGGGGTGGGGTTGTGGCAGCCCCCGCAGCGGCGGGGCAGGGTTGTGTCGGCCCCCGCGAGGGTGGAGAGTGGGGGGGTGGTGAGGGGGGGGTTGTAGGGTTCCTCGGGGTGGGTGGTCTCCAGCCAGCTGGTTAGGCTGTGTAGATTCTGGTCTTCTAGTGAGGGGTTCCTCAGCAATGCTTTCAGTGGAAGTGAAGCCTGCACTCTGCTGTTTATTTACAGACTAAACGCTGAGTGTAAAGCCTGGGATCAGCTGCTGGACGTCTATCGCCAGAGATCCGAAGCTGCGACTGTGTAAGTTGCTGAACGATTTCTTCTTACTCTGGTTTCTGATACACTGGAGCCTCCTCTGTGAGTGACTGTCACATTAAACCAGTCCCACGTGTGACTTCCACATGTAGAAAGCCCCTGAAAAGAGATATCACACGGGACTACTTCAGAGGAGGAGATGGCAGTGGGATTGTCACTGGGCTAGAATCCACAGACCCAGCGAAATGCTCCATCGACCCGGGTTCCAATCCCACCACAGCAGGCGGTGACATTTCAATTCAATAAGAATCTGGAATCAAAAGTCTAATGACCATAGGGCGGGTGGGGGGGGGGGGGAAGGAGAGCAGGGGTGTGGGGGGGGGGCGCGGTGGGGAATGGGTGTGTGTGTGTGTGGGGGGTAATGGGGAGCAGGGGTGTGTGGGGGGAGTGGGTGTGTGGGGGGGGGGAATGGGGAGTGGGTGTGTGTGTGGGGGGAGTGGGTGGGTGTGTGTGGGGGGGGAGTGGGGAATGGGGAGTGTGTGTGGGGGGGGAATGGGGACTGTGTGGGGGGGAATGGGGAGTGTGTGTGGGGGGGGAATGGGGACTGTGTGGGGGGGAATGGGGAGTGGGTGTGGAGGTAGTGGGGAGTGGGTGTGTGTGTAGGGGGTAATGGGGAGTGGGAATGTGTGTGGGGGGTAGTGGGGAATGGGGAGTGTGTGTGTGGGGGGGGTAGTGGGGAATGGGGAGTGTGTGTGTGTGGGGGGGGGTAGTGGGGAATGGGGAGTGTGTGTGTGGGGGCTAGTGGGGAATGGGGAGTGTGTGTGTGGGGTGGCGTGGGGAATGGGGAGTGTGTGTGTGGGGGGTAGTGGGGAATGGGGAGTGTGTGTGTGGGGGGTAGTGGGGAATGGGGAGTGTGTGTGTGGGGGGGAGTGTGTGTGTGGGGGGGGTAGTGGGGAATGGGGAGTGTGTGTGTGGGGGGTAGTGGGGAATGGGGAGTGGGTGTGTGGGGGGTAGTGGGGAATGGGGAGTGTGTGTGTGGGGGGTAGTGGGGAATGGGGAGTGGGTGTGTGCGTGGGGGTGGTGGGCAGGGGGTACGGCTCTGGGAGAGGGGGGTGCGAGGGGGTGGTTGGGGGCGAGGGGGGAGCAGCTCTCCTTCAAGCCCGTGGTGCTGGGAGGAGACAGTAAGCCAAGAGTCCCATTTCTCTCACTGTTCTGAAAGTACAAGTGTTGGTGCAGGATTGTGGCGATCTCTGTGACTCTCACTGGCTGGGGTGGATGTAGCCGCTCTGATCTGGAATTCCCTGTCGCCAGTTTCCTGTTGCCATTTGTGAAACACGGTTCTAATTTTACTCCTTTCAGTGATTTTGAGAAAGCTGCAGCGGCGTTTGACAGGGTGCTGGAGCCGGCCGTTGTGATGGAGAACTCGCAGATGGATGTGATCAGAACAAAGCCCGATTATCGCCGCTATTTGAATGAGGATATGTCCATTCTCCGGACGATGGAGTGTATAGTGAGTGCGGTGGGCAGGGAGGCCACGGGGACGCGCTGCGTTGTGAGGTTTTGGTCCGGAGTCTCAGATCACCAAAAAAGGGATCAAAGTCAGTTCGATGTGATATTTAATCTAAACAGGCAGAAAGGGCCATTGTCCCACAACAGATGAGAATGGTTCATTCCTCCCAGATCACGCGCACAGCTGGGGGCAGCAGGGCGATCCTAATCTCAATGGGCTGAGGGAGACCGTCTCCTCGCAATGATTTACTGCTCACAATGATTTGATTTATTATTATCTCATTAGTATACAGGGAAAAGTATTGTTTCTTGTGTGCTATATGGACAAAGCATACCGTTCATAGAGTACATAGGGGAGAAGGAAAGGAGAGTGTGCAGAATGTCATAGCTAGGGTGTAGAAAAAGATCAACTTAATGTATGAATGGACCATTCAAAAGTCTGACAGCAGCAGGGAAGAAGCTGTTCTTGAGACGGTTGGTACGTGACCTCAGACTTTTGTATCGTTTTCCCGACAGAAGAAGGTGGAAGAGAGAATGTCTGGGGTGCGTGGCTGCTTTGCCGAGGCAGCGGGAAGTATAGACAGAGTCAGTGGATGGGAGGCTGGTTTGCGTGATGGATTGGGCTACATTCACGACCCTTTGTAGTTTCTGACTGGGTGAAGCTGGTCCCCATGGCTGCAGGTGGCAGCATCTTCTGTTTTCCTGCATGTTTTTGGAGCTGGCCAAAGTGTTGGGCCAATCAAACTCGACTGTGTCTCTCTCTTTCTCTCTCTCTCCGCGCCCCCCCCTCCCCCTTTCCCCGCCCAACCAAGAATTGATTTATTGTTATTTCTGACGGTCTTGTGCCAATCATTTATTCAATTCTTTTTTGACAACGGACAGATATTATAGGTAAAGGCTCCATAATCTCAGTAAGAGAAATGAGGAGGAATTTCTTCTCTGAGAGTGGTGAATCTGTGGAATTCTTTCCCACAGAGGGCTGTAGAGGCTGGGTTGTTAAGTATGTTCAAGGCTGAGATAGAGATTTTTAATCAGTAAGGGAATCGAGGGTTATGGGGATAAGGCGGGAAAGTGGAGTTGAGGATTATCACATCAGATCAGTCATGATGTCATTGAATGGCGGAGCAGGTTCGATGGGCCGAATGGCCTATTTCTACTCCTACGTCTGCTGGTCTTATTTCTGAAGTCCTCGTGTGGCTCAGTGCTCCCGAGGACGTCTTGTTTAACATTGAGAGAGTTGGTTTCCACGTGGTTCACAAAGTCACCTCCCAGCCTAGTACCAGGATTGGCAATGTCTCGTGTCAGTGTTTGTGTTGGCGACCTGTCCTTTGCCGAGATAACTGTGTTGTGTGTTAGCCCAGCAAGCTGCTGTGGGAGCTTTCTTTGAGGGAACGAGAGCTATTTCTGCAATATTCAGTACATTTCTGGTGATTTTTATATAGTTTTAATTGTGTGTGTCGCTGGCTAGGTCAGCATTTACTGTCCAACTCCAGGTGTCTTTGATGAAGTGGTGATGAGCTGCCTTGAACGAGTATAGAACATAGAACATAGAACATTACAGCGCAGAACAGGCCCTTCGGCCCACGATGTTGCACCGACCAGTTAAAAAAAAAACTGTGACCCTCCAACCTAAACCAATTTCTTTTCGTCCATGAACCTATCTACGGATCTCTTAAACGCCCCCAAACTAGGCACATTTACAACTGATGCTGGCAGGGCATTCCAATCCCTCACCACCCTCTGGGTAAAGAACCTACCCCTGACATCGGTTCTATAACTACCCCCCCTCAATTTAAAGCCATGCCCCCTCGTGCTGGATTTCTCCATCAGAGGAAAAAGGCTATCACTATCCACCCTATCTAAACCTCTAATCATCTTATATGTTTCAATAAGATCCCCTCTTAGCCGCCGCCTTTCCAGCGAAAACAATCCCAAATCCCTCAGCCTCTCCTCATAGGATCTCCCCTCCATACCAGGCAACATCCTGGTAAACCTCCTCTGCACCCTCTCCAAAGCCTCCACATCCTTCCTGTAATGTGGGGACCAGAACTGCACACAGTACTCCAAGTGCGGCCGCACCAGAGTTGTGTACAGTTGCAACATAACGCTACGACTCCTAAATTCAATCCCCCTACCAATAAACGCCAAGACACCATATGCCTTCTTAACAACCTTATCTACTTGATTCCCAACTTTCAGGGATCTATGCACACATACACCTAGATCCCTCTGCTCCTCCACACTATTCAAAGTCCTCCCGTTAGCCCTATACTCAACACATCTGTTATTCCTACCAAAGTGAATTACCTCACACTTCTCCGCATTAAACTCCATCCGCCACCTCTCGGCCATGGCATGGTGTAGGTACACCCATGGTGCTGTTCGGGAAGGAGTTTGAGAATTTTGACCCAGCGACAGTGAAGGGTTAACGGGATAAGGCGGGAAAGTGGAGTTGACGATTATCACATCAATCATGTGAATTGAATGGCAGAGCAGACTCGATGGGCTGAATGGCTCACTCCTGCTCTGCCTTCTTTATGTTCTCATCTGGATGGAGAGTTGGGGATGAAGGGGTGGAACATCCAGGTGGTGGTGCTCCCATGTGTCTGCTCACCTTGTCCTTCTAGATGGGAGTGGCCATGGGTTTGGAAGGTGCTGCCTCAGGGAGTGATATGTGGTGATTTCTTCCAGCAGTCAGAGATTGGGACCAATAAGCTGAAGACAGAAGGGGGAGAGGGCAGACTCTCTGGATAGGCGATATTTTAACCGCATGTTGAACACTGGCTGATAGAGTTAGTCTGTTCTGGAATTCCCTGCACATCGATGGATCCCGATTAGTCATTTCCTTGGGACTTTGCCCTTCCGTTTGCAGGTTGGCATTGAGTTGCAGAGGCTGTGAATGAGCTGCTGTTTGTCAGCAGTCTAACTCTCATCCCAATGCAGCTGGAATGGACTCTGGCTGGCCCGTGTGTCTGAATGTCAGCAGGTTCAATGCAGAGAAACCTATGGGGCAGGCGATGGATCTATCTCTCGAGCAGGAGTAGGAAGGGTGTGGAGGTTGTGTGATAGCCGCACGGGGCACTTATCTGGAGATACCAAGGATAGAACGATGACCCACGAAGCTAAACAGACACCTAAGTCCCTGTAACCCGAAACTGGTTTCACCTGTCTACGGAGTGGAAAGGCTTTCCCAGTCGCCGCCTCTATCTCAGCCGTCGTCACCAATTGTCTCTCCTGCATCACACTGTAGGGTCTTCATTCATCTTCGAAGGTTCATCCCCACTGGGAGGAGAGAGAGTCCCTCCTGTAAATGCTGCCTTGTCCTTTAGAAACACATTCCCTCAGGCATTTTTAGATTATGTGTGGAACATCACACACATGGTGAATGCTTTCAATCCTTGCTCAAGAAAACAATAAAAATACTGGGATTGGAACGACACAAATCTGGGCGTGGTGTAAATGAGCTGAGCAATTATATTTCTGTCGTACCAGCTTATTGTGATTTTTGATTTGCTGATAATTGGCAAAGACAACAGAGCAATGCATTAATCACTGCTCCCCCTTCTCTCCCCCCCCCCCCCCCCCCCCATTCCCTCCTTCCACTCCTGCAAACCCCCCTCCCCCGGGCATCAGAAGGATGTCATCAGTTTTGGCCATCTGCTCTCCGAAGGGCAGATGTCTCCTTTTTGGGCTTCAAACCCAGGATCCGGTGACACTAACCTTGTGATCAGCACAACTCTCCCTTCAACCTGAGAGGCCTCTACAGATTGAGCTCCAATCGTAGAGTCCCTGCAGTGCAGAAGGAGACCATTCAGCCCATTGAGTCTGCACTGGTTGTCCAAACAAGGGTCTTACCCTGCCCCCTCATCCTATCCCCATAACCTACACATTTGCCATGGCCAATGCACCTAACCAGTATGTCTTTCGGACTGTGGGAGGAAACCCATGCAGACACGGGGAGAACGTGCAAACTCCACACAGACAGTGACTCAAACCGGGAATCAAACCCGGGTCCCTGGTGCTGTGAGGCAGCAGTGCTAACCACTGTGCCACATTGTGTTCACTGCATCTGTTTAGGATCACAAGTGGCTCGGGTGGGCCACACGTACAGAAGCGAAGGAATCTGAACCCAGATGCCCCTGACCATCTCACAGAGTGAGCGAGCGAGCGAAACCCGTCTCCGTCGCTGAGGGCCTGTGCAGCGAGTCCTGAACCATCAGTTTGTTTCTGCATTTGTAAAGTAAGCAGCCAGGGGGACTTGAACGGACTGCTGTAGACTAAGCAGCTGCTGAGTTTGTGATCTAAAGCCAGTGTACGTTCCTGTCCTTGGTGTTTGAGATGGTGGTTTCTGGGATTTTGGAGATATTTGGTTGTGTAAATGAAGCTGAAATGTGATCTCTTGTAGATGGACCAGCTGCAACTAACCATGAACCTGATTGGCAGAGCCAGGCAGGAGTGGGACTCCTGTCTGAACACCATTTCCAAACAGTTTGGTGAGTTTCTCCGTCTCCTTCCGTCCTGCACAGAGCTGACCTCAGTTAATCCATGGCCACATAAATTGGTGGAACGTTCCGGTCTGAAACCTGCTTTGATGTACAGTAACTTTGGACCAGTCGCCCTTTCTCAATCTTTCGTGTCCCCAGGACTTCTTGACAGGGAGAGGGACGGGATGGGGAGAGGGGGTGGATTGATGGGGGGTAGATTGGGGGTAAGGGAACTATTTCATAACAGCCCCTGCTAACTGGGGTGTCCAGCTCAGGTTGTCTGAGCCTTCATCTTGTCAAATAATTTCTATCCGTAATATGAACCGACTCTGGGCTGTTACACAGATCATCATAAAAATCAGAGATGCCACCTGCTTTTCCTGCTGCATTGTAATCCATTATCACGATGGTATCTCCCAGTGCCCTGTCTTTACCCTGTGTTCAGGGGTTTTTCTAACAGTCTGGAACACTGCTGCTTGCTAGCTTGGTGTTGAAAGCCACGCACTGAGACGCAGCCTGTACTGAGCGCTGCTCTATCCCAGGCCCGTTGTAATCGTATCTGGAGGAGCCAATTGACAATGTGTGTGTCTATACTGCAGCAGAGAGTGAGCTGATTTAACCCCTAGCCTGGGGGTTATAAGGGAATAGCGCCTGGTCACCAGCTACAGAGAGGGCCTCGAGTGAGTGGGGTGAAGTGGGCAGGCAATGTGGCTGCCAGTCTTTAGGTTTTTTTGGCGCACGCCAGCAAAAATAAAACCCTCGTTCTGAATTTCTCTTGGCAGCTTCCAGAACGTTCCAGGGGCTGGAGCGGTGTCCGGTACAGAAATTTCTAACGGCCATGAAGCAGTGATGGAGAGAGCGGAGAAGGCCGTGGAGTTGAGGGGAAATCTCACTGGGCTTGTAATGCCCGTGGCTGTGGGACTTTGCTCAGGATCCTAGCTGAGACTTTACTGCTTTTACACTTCATACTGACAGTAAAGAGGTTAGTGATGCCTCCCCTCCCCACCCAACCCCCAGAGCTCTGCAGTGAAAGGCAGCACCCGCCACCCTCCAAAACAAATTGAACATTTAGTTTCGTGGATCCTGAGTGGCAGGTACTCCAGATGTTGAGTGAACAAGGAGACGGCTCCCAGTGGATCACTAACCAGTGTTGGTGCCTGTGTGTGAGTATCGAATCAGGCCAGCTCCACACTTGGCAGTGGATTATGCTGCTGTTCTTGCTGCCTCTACTCCTGTCAGGAATGATCACTTGGAACAGAGTATTTAGGGCAGCACGATGGCACAGTGGTAGCACTGCTGCCTCACAGCACCAGGGACCCATGTTTAATTCTGGCTCCAGGTCACTGTGCAGAGACTGCACGATCTCCCCGTGTCTGCGTGGGTTTCCTCCCACACGCCAAAGATGTGTGGGTTAGATTGATTGGCCACGATAAATTGTCCCTCGTGTCAGGAGGATTAGCAGGGTATATATGTGGAGTTACAGGGCTAGGGGGGGTCTGGGTGGGATTGTGGTCGATACAGACTTGATGACCACCTCTTGTACTGTAGGGATTCTGAGCCTGAGTGTCAATGCATCCAGGGCTGAAGGAGGCCAGAAAAGATTGAATTGATGCCTGAGGAAGCCAAGCCTCCAACAGAAATGATCTTTATTTTCTTTAAACTTGTAGTGAGATTATGGTTTATTAACCCGACACCAGAGTAGCTGCTGCTATTGTGCACTGAAATTGGTCTTGCTTTGAGCCCACTTGTGGGGCGGCACGGTAGCACAGTGGTTAGCACTGCTGTTTCACAGCTCCAGGGACCTGGGTTCGATTCCCGGCTTGGGTCACTGTCTGTGTGGAGTTTGCATATTCTCCTCGTGTCTGCGTGGGTTTCCTCCCACAGTCCAAAGATGTGCAGGCTAGGTTGATTGGCTATGCTAAAAAAAATTGTCCTTCGTGTCCTGAGATGTGTAGGTTAGAGGGATTAGTGGGTAAAATATGTAGGTAGGGCCTGGGTGGGATTGTGGTCGGTGCAGACTTGATGGGCCGAATGGCCTCTTTCTGTACTGTAGGAATTCTATGATTCTAAAATTGGGAATTAATGATTCACCAGCTGAATGTTCCAGATTCTGTCTTTTGCCACAGCAATGTTATCCAGAAATACAGCTCCACGGGTTCCCCTGCAGTGATGTGTGCACACTGGGAGTCAATGGGCTGTGGAAGTGTAGCGAGTCTCTAGCCCAGGCTTCAGCTGCTGGATGGTGATGGGAAGACCACCTTGTCTGATATTTTTAATAGGCTGAGACTGCTTGTGGTTATTGTTCTGTCACCCAACACTCAACCAGAGCTCTGAATTCCCAGATTCATTTAAAAAACTTAATTTGGACAATTAAGGAATGACATTTCTGCGTCTGAGCTATTGGCTG
Source organism: Mustelus asterias (assembly GCF_964213995.1). Lineage (NCBI taxonomy): Eukaryota > Metazoa > Chordata > Chondrichthyes > Carcharhiniformes > Triakidae > Mustelus > Mustelus asterias. Next base: position 18,609,166 of record NC_135819.1, read on the forward strand.
CATTCTCTGCAAATAGAAGATATTGAGGCAGGACTGGAAGGTAAATTTCATTGTTCGGATCACAGAGTTTGTTACTATTTCAACGTGAATCTGACCAGCCCAATTTCAGTTACTGCAAAGTGAACGGTTTTGAGATGAGAAAACCAGGAGTCCCACTGAACAGCTCCTTGGAGCAGAGAGACTGCGAAAATCCATTGCAGCAGTGTAGGAATTCAAACAGAAATCCTCCCCTCCCCACAATATTGAAACACAGACCCTCACCCCCCCTTTAGTTAAAAGTCATCAATGTGTTATTGGCAACTTTTCAGTGGAGTTTTGTCCCCGTTCTACTAAATTTCACACATTTGTTTTGTAAGCGCTGTTAACTTTCTGATGTGCTTTGTATATTGTATAATGGATTGTACATTAAACTAATTTCTACAAAGATTACTTCTGTTTTGTTTTATCCAGTGACCTAAAATATAGTCATGTGCCGTTCCTAACCCCTCAATTGTATTTACTCATGGTATGGACTAAATAATCCAGAGACTGTGCATTCCAAAACTATTTGAGAATTTGAATCCAGTTTATTTAAAAAAAACTAATAGTGAACTCCTCAGTAAAGCTGACCATGAACCTGTCAGATTCCTTAGAGTGAGGGGGAATCTCAGAAATTTATAAAATTCTAATGGGAGATTCAGAAAGAATGTTCCTGATGGTGGGGAGAAATTTCTTCACCCAGAGGATGGTGAATGTGTGGAATTCACTCCCACAGAAAGTAGCTGGGGCTAAAACATCGTCTGACTTCAAGAAGAAATTCTTGTAGCTCCTGGGGCTAAAGGGATATTCGGGGTGGGGAGATCGAATGATGGAGCAGGCTTGAAGGGCCAGATGGCCCATAGCTTCTATTTTCTATGATTCTGTGATATTGCCAGCTGAGTAGATCACCTTTTCGAGCCTTCAGTGGAGCCTATACTTGGACTCAGCCTTTTGTATATTAATTTTTTAAAAATCTGTTGGTGAATGAGTGTTTTTCCTTGTTTTTCTAATTATTTAAAACATACAAGACCTCTTCCATTGCCTGAGACTGCTGAATTTAGACATGGCTGGATTCAGGGTAGCTTTAGATTTGAATGCTGCAGGTTTCATCGCAGCTGATGGTAAACTGACTGTAAAACCTGTGCATTATTAATTTGCAAGTATGGCGGTTCTAGTGCAGTCTTTGGTGCTAATTGCTGTTTCCCATCTCTCCAGGGAAATCCCGCTGGTGCTTAGCCAGCAACATGGAATGTCCTAGTTTAAAATCAGTAAACCTGTTAGTGATCTATTAATAGGGACCTGCACACCACTTGGATAAATCTTGCAGTTGCCAGCTTTCCTTTTCTTCCTGTTTTTGTGGGCGAGTTCAGTAACGGTGAAGCTTATTTAATCTGTTCAGATGCAACTGAATGTACAAGTTTATATCAGTCGCTTTCCCAGCACAGCAAGATGTTACAACTCCGCTCAGTGAGGGGGGAGGAAGATAAATACAGGATCCTGTGAACTGATTAAATTACACACATGATACAAAATGAGACAACATACAAATGAGGAGTAGGCCACTCAGCTCCTCAAACCTGCTCCATCACTTAATATCATGGCTGATCTGTTTGTAACCTCAACTCCACATTCCCACCTTTCACTCCCTCGTTCATCAAGAATCTCTCTGTTGTAAAAATATTCAAAGACTGTGCTCCCACTGCCTTCTGAGGAAGAGAGTTCAGAAGGCTCAGCCCTCAAGAAAACAATTTTCCTCATGTCTGTCTTAAATGGTGGCGATGCATATTTTATATTTTCTGATGAGGAAACATCCTCTCCACAAATCCCCTCTGATTTATGTTTCAATCAAGTCGCCTCTTACCCGTCTAAACTCTAGTGGATGCAAGCCTAGCCTGTCGAGCCTTTCATAAGGCAACCTGCCTGTTTCTGGTGTTAGTGCAGTAAAACTTCTCTGAATACTTCTAAAAGGTTTCCATCCTTCCTGGGAGGAGACCAATACTGTACACAATACATCTGATGTGGTCTCACCAATGACCTGGACATCTGAAACATAACCTTCCTCCTTTTGTATTCAATTTCACATTAAATGATAACACCCTAATTACTTGTAAACTAGCCTTTTGTGATTCATGCACTAGGACACCCAGATCTCTCTGCAATCTCTCACCCTTTAGATGTTTTATTTTTCCTGCCCAAATGGACACTTTCACACTTTCCTACATCATGCTTCCACATTCCAGATTTTTTGCCCACTCACTTAAGCTATTTATGTCCCTTTGTAGCCTCCTTATATCCTCTTTACAGTTCACTATCCCACCTATCTTTGTTGTAAGCAAATTTAGCCACCATACCTTCAGTCCCCTCATCCAAGTCAATTATCTAAAGGCATGATCCCAGCACTGATCCCTGTGACACACCACTCATTACATCCTGCTAACCAGAAAAAGACCCATTTATGCCAACTCTCTATTTCCTGTTAGAAATAAAGTGTGACTTATTAAAGATGGATTGTAGCAAGTGAAACATGGGATATGGGCAAGATCAGCAAACGGCCCATGCTTTGTGTGAACAGAACCTGCCTTTAATATTCGTATGCATAAGGCCCCGCTCCTTCCCCCTTATCCTGAAAACAGCCTTTCAAACAGCTCCCCTCCACCAAGCCCAGCCCTGTCCCAACCCTGTCTGCTGCTACGTTAAGTCGGTGCAAGAACAAAAATTCTGCTGCTGCATAAAACAAACTCTAACTAAAATCCACAACAGATTTGGTTTGTGGCAAAAGAAATGTTTTATTCTGTTTTGTGTTAACCATACAAATAAAAATGCAGTACACCTCTTCCTTAACATTTTTTTTTCAAAACTGCGATCGAGCTGTTTACACAGTATCTAGCTTTGCGGGAAAAGGATTACCAAGGCATGAACCCCTTCCAGTAACTGAAAAAAGGGCCCACCGTGCCCACAATTACTTTCTAAAAGTTTTAAAAGCAAATTTTATACATTTTTCTTTTTTAAAGTTTTCCTTTTTTTCCAAAAAAATGTAATACAGTAGATTTCTATTTAAACAGATGTATGATGCTGCCTTTGGAAAGGGTTTTACTAATATTGAAAGCACATGATTTACTGACATTTCATGTAGCCTGATTTGTCACCAATGCCTCTTTATTTCCTGTTACGACCTAATCTTGTTTTTAAAAGAAATCTTCATTTTAAAAATCTGAGGTACTGAGTTTCGGTGTCTGAACCACTTGTCTTGCCAGCACTTTGATCCCTATTAACAATTTTTAAAATGTGACTTTGTAAGATTATTATTCATGATCTACAGTTTACAGAATATTGTTACTGCTGGTACAAGTACCTCTCAGATCAAACTCTCTGACCCTCAATGAAAGATTCCATGTGGTAGGATTTCTGGAGGGAAAACTGGCGAATTCAATTTCCAGATGAAATGTTTTGTGAGCAGAAACTATCGATAAGACATTTAGAACATCTCTCTAATTTACTCTCCCACCCCACATATAATTTGCATTTTTGATAAGTGCAGAATGAGGAGCATCTAGAGATCTTACGAGATGATGAATTTACACCGGAGGGTGTTAGCGGAATCAGTACTTGCTCCCTCACAAATTACTCCCTGCACAAAGTAACTGCATTTTGTTGGTAGAAAAATGTCACAGATTAAATAGTAGAATTAAAAACCTGTCTTTCCCCCCCTCTGGCTCCATCTGAATAAACAGAAATCTCTTGTATTCCTCTCACATTGAACGCTGATTCAGGCCGAGTGGATCGCAATCTCAGATTAAAGGAGCTTTACGCTGCTTCACCCTTCCAGGGTGAAATAAAATGATCAGGACAGCAGGACCCTTTCTGTAAGCCGCAGACAGTTTGGAACGACCACGCCCACCGTGTTGGCCACTGATAGAATCACTGTAAACATTAGGCGCGCAGAACAGATCCAGAATGATTGTAACTATTATTGGAGTCTTGGTCATCCACTGGTGGTGGCTCAACAGGTTAGCACAGCATCTTATGCCGAGGTCTAAAGTGATCAGTGCTGAGATGGGAATCCTGCCCTCCTGTGGTTAGCAGCTGCAATAGCAGACTTTCCTATCAGATTTTCATCCGATTCGTACAAATCCTCCACTTGCTGAAAATTACACAGATACTAACAGAAACATCTTGTAATTAAAGTGAAAACACTGATCAGACTATTCCTGTTTGAAGTTGGAAAGTTTTGAAGGAGCGGCTGACTAGTTCTTTTGTTTGTGCTCCTGGAATTCCTATTCTCACTCAGCCGTCCTGTGGTTTCAGAGATGTTCCACAGTATAATCTTCAGCAGCCTAACTCCCAGATCCAAAATCTGCACCGATCACCTTGGACCAATGCTCCGAAATGACAGCCTAAAGCTTTCGTAGGGACTGAATACATTCATAGCAAAACACATAACATTTAGGGGCAGGAAGGATTCTGCAGCAAATCAAAAGCTCAGCTTCCACATTATTTTTTTTTAAAAAAAGAGCTTGGGAATCTGTCTGGGACAGAGTCCTGTTGAAACTTCAATCAGTCATGTCTTTACATTTACAGTAACTGAGTCTGCACACTCACAGAGTAAAAATTACCTTTGGGATTTAGAATTTTTACAATGACATCAAATTTCAAAAGTTCAAACACCACAACCATCGAGACAGAACGCCAGAAACGGAAGATTAAAAAAGTTAGTAAAGCTGAACCATGTGTAGGTTTTGTGTGAGCGTCTGTGTGTTATGGAGATTTTTGGTACAGGCAGTGTAGATTTGGATAGACATTAATTGCACACGAAAGGGAACTACAAAAAAGGACTGAATTTCAGGAATGTCACAACTCCGACCTTGCTTTTCAATATAAGGTTACTTTAGACAGTATATGTTGAATGATTTATAAAATCCCACGTGGGAACATTGCAAAGTGCCACTCCCGGGCACAGGTCATTCCTGCAGTCCCACATCACTAAAGTAAACTTTCTCAGCATTTCAAACTCAATTTCATTTCTCGCGAGCACACTGGAAGACTTTCTCATTTCTACTGGAAATGCTTCTGTCTCCCACTGTTCCCTCCATGGACTGTTTTATTCTCTACTGTGATTCCAATAATTATTTTCCCCCATTGAAACCAATCCAGTAACTTTGCAATTTTGAAACACAGAAGGAGTTTACACAAAAGGCTGCACTAACTGGGACTCTGATAAAGGGAAACTAAGGGATGGGACTACAGAGTACATAAGATCACAATAACTAACAAAAACCTATTATCCATTATTCCTATTTTCCTTTACATAGTGAATTTCAGTTTTAAGAAAAAGTTAATAAAGGGCTTTGGCCATTGTTAACATTCACACTGTGCAGAACAGTGCAGAACAGTATCAGCTGTTAGCAGGCACAGTGCTACCTCACTGCTCCAATATCAAAATCAGACAGGAAAGCACAGTGCAACTCCGAGTCACAGCCTCGTTACCAACAGAGACTTTCCCACAGGGCGACCCAGGTCCCATTATCCTCGCACTATGAGTTTTAAACATGGTGCTTCACATTGCCATATTTTCCTGGAGCACCAGCTTAAAACACTGTTGCGCCAGGCTCGAGAAGGAAGCGGCCTGGAGTCAACCCTGAGAAACAGCCAGATTCAGAGCTGCTCTGTACATCCACAAAACCAATCCTAACTTCTAGTCAGACACTAACACTTCATTAGCAAAACAAAAAAACGTCAGTCTGCATTAGTTGAGAGACCTGGATACCTGACAACAATCACATGGTCAGTGCAGGGTTCAATGTCTGTGTCTGCAGTCACTTTAACCTACACACAACACAGCTGAACACCGGGTGCCCACCGAGGAGCTAGGACTTTTAAAAGCAGTAATAACTCGAGTTTTATTTTCATGCATCAGTCTGTTAGTGAACTGTTCCTAATACAGCTGACCTGTGGAGCTGAATTAAAACTTGCACATTGCAACACTGAAAGAGGTTGAAGAGATGGGATAAAACTCACAAACAGAAAGTGATGGCTAAACTATAAGAGTAAGTCTAGTGTATATTGCTGAGAGGTAGTGTGTAAGCACTGGAACCTAAACAGGAAGCATTCCTCTATTGGTTTTAGAAGGGTTTTACTGTGAGGTAATTGGCTGCACTCAATCGTGTGAAAAATGTATAAATACCTTTTCTTGTCCTACTATATTTACAAATAGGTGGCAGGGCGCTTCTACCCAAGAAAGAATCCCAAAGACCCTTCAATTGAAATCAGGTTGGAATCAAATTCTTCTCATCCTAATGGGGTGAGTGAGATGGAAGCCAGTAGGCAGTGGGTGATTGCTGGCAGCTCATCAGTTGGAAGTGTCGGAGTTGACACTACCAGGTCCTCCGGTGGGTGAAGTGACAGAAGATGGGGTAGTAGCATCCTGCCAGCTGCCATTAGCCTGTGGAAGAGAAGAGCAGTCAGGGTCAGACTTGTTCATCCTTGGTGCCTTTTCCCTCTGGATCTACATCGTTACAACAGGTCACAATCCTAACCATTCACATTTCACTCAGGCACAACCAACATCCATTCAACGGAAAGCTTTGTATTCAGTCAGTCCGACCCTCTCCACGCCGGTGCATCCCGAGACTCCTGTTATTTGCAGTACAAGGGTAAGGTTTCTCTAGGACCACATTCCTGGTTTCCCTGCCTATGTCAAGCAATGCAGGAAGAGATGTCGTCCTCTCAGATTGCTGGGACCTTTATGCCCACCAGCTCCTGGGAAGTTTCAGTGAGTCCGTCAGTGATGACAAGTCGCAGTGTGAAGTCAACAGGGTATTGTGGTCTCATGGGCCGGATTTCCCAGTCCCACCAAAGGCCAGTTCCCTTCTGCAGATAACACTGATTTGACAGGACCAGAGGATCCTGCCAGTGGCCACCGCTGGAAAACCAGAGGATCCTGCCAGTGGCCACCGCTGGAAAACCAGAGGATCCTGCCAGTGGCCACCGCTGGAAAACACGGTGTGTGGAAGAGTGCACGATCTCAGCTATGGTGTGGATAAACTGTCAAACCTCACAACACCTGGGAGCTTTAAACTAAACTGAACCAACAAAAAAACAAAATGTAAAAGAAAATCCCTCAGAGGCACGATGAAAAGGATTGGCTGGTTATCTGTGTCACTCTGTCCATCAGCAGGATAAGAGATCAGTAATTCCCTGCCTGCTCCACCCAGGTGGAATTCTCCAGTCAATCACCCTTTATAACAGACATTGCCTTTCCAAGCTGAATGTTATAGATTTCCACAGTCCCGCTCAACATCAAACCAAATACTCCCGGTCCATTCAGCGCAATGAGACACTACACACAAGAAAAGGCTACAGCCCAGACAAGTTCAGTAACGGCAGAGATCCGGTTGTCGGCACCGTGGGGGTTTTGGGGCAGGGAATGATGGTGGGACATTGAAAACTGATCAGGGGCAGATATGGAGGATGGGGTGATTGCAGGAGAAAGGAGAGGATTTCATATGGATGTGGAGAGGAGGGGCGAGGGGTGTTCCAAAGAACATAAGAAATAGGGGCAGGAGGAGGCCATTTGACCCTTCGAGCCTACTCTGCAGCATGATCATGGTCGATCTTCTCCCTCAACTTCACTGTCATGTTTCCTCTACCCCTTGATTCCTGACAGATAAGTATCTCGGCCTTGAATATATTCAACGATGGAGACACAACTTACATACTCTCGTCATAGGACCACCCCCTCATTGCAGGAATCAATCTAGTGAACCTTCACTGTTCTGTCTCTAAGGTAAGTATATCTGTCCTTATATAGAGACCCAAACTGTTCACAATACTCTCACCAAATCACTGTACAATTATAACAAGACTTTGTTCTTAAACTTGAGTCCATTTGAAATAATGGCAAACATGCCATCTCCCTTCAAAAGGTATTGCTGAAACCGAATGGAAGAAGCGACAAGAAGTGAGATGGATCTTGGTGCAGAAACTTGGGCAAGAGCAAAGGAACAGCGAGTGGACATTAATGAGATGCAGAGTCGGAGATGGATGTGTAGAGCAACGAGAAAGGACGAGATCAGGAACCAGCATTTCAGGAGGTCACTGAAGATTGTGGGGGTATTGAAGGAAGGGATTGAAATGAGATTATCATCTGCCGGGGAATGCGGTGAGGGGAGAGAAGGAGATCAGACTGTCAGGAGAAGAGGAAGGTCTGAGACCAGATGGAAAGGTGTGGTGGCAAGAGACTTAAACGCAGTGGGATTGGAAGAGGAATGGGTGACTGACGGGAAGAGATGGAGACGGGTGAACAACTGGCATTGTAGTGACCACAAGTTAAACAGGAAAAGCTGAAAGCAGATGTCGTCATTTACCTTTCTAATCGTTTACAGTATCAGTGTGCTAACTTCCTGTGTCCTATACGAGTCTCTCTGAACATCAACATTTCAAAGTTTCACACCTTTAAAAAATTTTGACTTTTCTATTCTTAACACCAGAGAATAACTGCCCACTTCCCCACATTATACTCCAGCTTCCACCTCATTGCTCACTCATTTCACCAGTCTGCTACAGCAGCCTTTGTGTCCTCACAGTTTACATTCCTACCTAGCTTTGTATCATCAGCAAACTTAGATGCATTACTCTCATTTTCTTTGCCTAAGTAATTAATATAGATTGTATATTACATGGGATATAGATGTATCTATAATTGAGGCCCCAGCACCAATCCTTGCAGTAATCCATTATCCTTACTCTGTACTTACCTTCTCAAGGGCAATTAGTGATGGGTAATAAATGCTGGCCTAGCCAGTGATGGCCATATCCCATAAATGAATAATAAACTGTCCACTGACTAATCCTTCATCCATGTTAATATATAGCCCAACTCCATTAGTCCTTATCCTGAGTAAGAATCTTACATGTGGCACCTTTTCAGATGTCTTTTGGAAATCTAAGTATACTACATCGAACAGCTCCCTTTTATCTACCCTAGCATTCTCAAAACACACTAATACATTTCTCAAGCATGATTTTTGTAAAACTCTGCTGACTTTGTGGTTTCTTAATTGCATTGCTAAGACTTATTTAATAATCTTCCTAACTGGCCTATATTCCCTGTTTTCCCCCTTTGCTAAGTTCTAATCTGTTGGGACCGATCTAGGGAATTTTGGAAAATCACTATTACAGCAGCTCCCTTTATTAGAACACTAGGTTATAAAGAACAAAGAACAAAGAACAATACAGCACAGGAACAGGCCCTTCGGCCCTCCAAGCCCGCGCCGCTCCCCGGTCCAGGATTGAATCCTGAATCCAGGATCCCCGCCCAATTTTCCAGCCTATCTACATACCAATATCCTATCCACCGAGCTGTCCCTCACAGCTACGATGCTTTGTTCATTACAACCTATTAACTCACCCCCACCCCCCTATTCCAGATCATGTGATCCCCAGGGAGAGGCGAAAACCCAGAGTGAAAAACCCCAGGGCCAATATGGGGAAAAAAAAAAATCTGGGAAATTCCTCTCCGACCCCCTGAGGCGATCGAAACGAGTCCAGGAGATCACAATGGCCCTGATCGGAAAATGCTTCCCAACCCTAGTCATTTCCACTTCCATGAACACCATATGAATTCCCTGCCCCCGAGACAGGTTCCCAACTATCCGCAGTCTCGCTCTGTACTGGCACCAGCAAGATGATCATAGAATGAAGCCTTGAAACGAGAAACAAGGAACAATTAGCCCGCGCCGCTCCCTGGTCCAAACTAGACCACTCTTTTGTATCCCTCCATTCCCACTCCGGTCATATAGCTGTCTAGATAAGTCTTAAACGTTCCCAGTGTGTCCGCCTCCACCACCTTGCCCGGCAACACATTCCAGGCCCCCACGACCCTCTGTGTGAAATATGTCCTTCTGATATCTGTGTGAAACCTCCCCCCCTTCAAAGAACAAAGAACAAAACAGCACAGGAAACAGGCCTTCGGCCCTCCAAGCCTGTGCCGCTCCTTGGTCCAACTAGACCAATCGTTTGTATCCCTCCATTCCCAGGCTGCTCATGTGACTATCCAGGTAAGTCTTAAACGATGTCAGCGTGCCTGCCTCCACCACCCTACTTGGCAGCGCATTCCAGGCCCCCACCACCCTCTGTGTAAAAAACGTCCCTCTGATGTCTGAGTTATACTTCGCCCCTCTCAGCTTGAGCCCGTGACCCCTCGTGATCGTCACCTCCGACCTGGGAAAAAGCTTCCCACTGTTCACCCTATCTATACCCTTCATAATCTTGTATACCTCTATTAGATCTCCCCTCATTCTCCGTCTTTCCAAGGAGAACAACCTCAGTCTACCCAATCTCTCCTCATAGCTAAGACCCTCCATACCAGGCAACATCCTGGTAAACCTTCTCTGCACTCTCTCCAATGCCTCCACGTCCTTCTGGTAGTGCGGCGACCAGAACTGGACGCAGTACTCCAAATGCGGCCTAACCAGCGTTCTATACAGCTGCATCATCAGACTCCAGCTTTTATACTCTATACCCCGTCCTATAAAGGCAAGCATACCATATGCCTTCTTCACCACCTTCTCCACCTGTGTTGCCACCTTCAAGGATTTGTGGACTTGCACACCTAGGTCCCTCTGTGTTTCTATACTCCTGATGACTCTGCCATTTATTGCATAACTCCTCCCTACATTATTTCTTCCAAAATGCATCACTTCGCATTTATCCGGATTAAATTCCATCTGCCACCTCTCCGCCCAATTTTCCAGCCTATCTATATCCTGCTGTATTGCCCGACAATGCTCTTCGCTATCCGCAATTCCAGCCATCTTTGTGTCATCCGCAAACTTGCTGATTACACCAGTTACACCTTCTTCCAAATCATTTATATATATCACAAATAGCAGAGGTCCCAGTACAGAGCCCTGCGGAACACCACTGGTCACAGACCTCCAGCCGGAAAAAGACCCTTCGACCACTACCCTCTGTCTCCTATGGCCAAGCCAGTTCTCCACCCATCGAGCCACTTCTCCTTGTATCCCATGAGCCTTAACCTTCTTAACCAACCTGCCATGTGGGACTTTGTCAAATGCCTTACTGAAATCCATATAGACGACATCCACGGCCCTTCCTTCATCAACCGTTTTTGTCACTTCCTCAAAAAACTCCACCAAATTTGTAAGGCACGACCTCCCTCTTACAAAACCATGCTGTCTGTCACTAATGAGATTGTTCCGTTCTAAATGCACATACATCCTGTCTCTAAGAATCCTCTCCAACAACTTCCCTACCACGGACGTCAAGCTCACCGGCCTATAATTTCCTGGGTTATCCCTGCTACCCTTCTTAAACAACGGGACCACATTCGCTATCCTCCAATCCTCAGGGACCTCACCCGTGTCCAAAGAAGCGACAAAGATTTCCGTCAGAGGCCCAGCAATTTCCTCTCTCGTCTCCCTGAGCAGTCGAGGATAGATGCCATCAGGCCCTGGGGCTATTGTATAGGTATACAATAGGTAATAGGTATAGGTAGGTAGGTTATAGGCCGTCAGGTCCTGGGGATTTGTCGGATTTTAGTCCCTGGACTTTCTCTAAATGATTTGCTCTGCTGATAGTAAATGTCCTAATTTCCTCACCCTTATCAACCCCCTGGTAACCCTCTATTTCTGGGCTGTAATTTGTGGCTTCTTCTGTGAGTATAGGTACTAAATATTGTTCAATACCTCTGCTCATTCCCCATGATACTGAGAGGAGAAGGGATCCTTATTGGGAGGAGGGGGGGAATGGAGGGTGACACTGCTTATGGGCATTCCACGCCAGGAGTTAGGATCAGAAATGTATGAAAGAGGAGGGGGTGTTCTCTGCGTGGGGGCAGCACACACAGAGCTGGGGGTTCGGTGCATCAGGGCAGAGCAGAGTGGAGGAATTTGGCACATTGGACACAGGTAGAATAAAGGTGAGGGGGTTCCATCTGAGGGACAAGAGAGGAGGGGCAGAGGGAAAGGAGGAGGAGGGTTCCATGCACATGCACTGAGTGGAGGGAATGGTCCCACATTGGAGGGATGGTTTGGCATGGGAGGAAGAGGGGGGTTTTGTATGTTGGGGTGGTGGGTTTTCGCATGCCGGTTTGGGGTTTAATGGGGGGGGGGGGGGGGGGAGGTGTGCAGTGGGAGAATGTGCCACAGGGGTTGGGGGAAGAGAGTTTACACTAGTGAGGAGGGAGTCTAGGAGGCAGCACACCTGCTCTTCCTGGACCACAAGATGTGCTGGAAAGACATTCCCCTCTTCCACACACAAATCCTCACCTCCCTTTAGCTGCAGGGTTTCCCTAGACTTGGGAAACCTCGCCAGCCAGGCTTAAACCCAGAAGACAGACTAAATCACAGGCACACCACTTCATGTGTCTCCGTCCTGGGAACAGGATGGTCGGCCGTCCCTCCCTCTGTCCCACCTGCATTAAAACTGAAAATGTGGCCTTGGTTTGGGTTTGACATGTTTTTACAGGCGGTTTGAGCTGAACCGGTCTAAAGCTCTGAAATCCGAACTCCAGTGTAGCCCCAATGACAAAGTGGAAGATGCAGAACGCAGGCACACTTTTTAAGGAACTTAGTAAAATATACTGTTGCAGACATCAATCGTAATAACCCCACACAAACACACTTACAGTCAGATACCAGTTCATTGAAGTGTTCAGAGACATTATTCTGCTTACTGACAGGGCCACTGTCTTTCAAAATGGCATTCAAACCATCTCTGGTGGGCAGCTTACAGGAGGAGAGGATGCTAATGGTGGTTGGACATAAACCAGTCCAGCAAGGCTCACAAGTGATGAAAGCAAAGCACGGTGCCTACTAGGAGCAGCCTGGTCATTCCCAGAAACAATGCATCCAACCCAGTGAGATTGAGGATTGAGAAGAGTCAATCTTAACTCAAAATGACCAGAAATCCAAAATGATTGTGAACTCAGAAAGGGTTAAAGCCACCTGTGAATAAGAAAAACTGGTTCTTACATCTATACGTCTTGGGGTGTACATCTGGCTTGCTGCCATTTCATCACTGTATCCGCCTGTCTGGTGTATAACATGACGCAGGGAATCCACCTAAAGAACAAAAGAGGTCACTTTAGAAGTTTCTTCACAGATTACAGAGGGAACATTATTGGTTTCAATACTTCATCCGCCAGCCTCCATTTTCACAATGAATGGTAATGAGAGGAGGATGTTTGGATTTGTTAGAAGTTGATTCCCAGGCTGACGCTGTGAGCTTCTCAAAACCCGTGGGTCGACCCTGACCTCAAAGCAAATTTGCAGCTTGGGATCAACTTCTACTCCCAACGTCCTCTTGGAATCTCTTGCCCCTCAGTTAATGATCATTTTGGAACGGTAATGGAGTTAATTTAACTGAAGCTGTTTATTTAATTTGTTATTTTAGAGGGGCCATTGTGTACATTATGTTTGTAGTTGACAGGGACTCAAATGTACATTGTGAAAAATGGCAACGCACAATCTACAGTATCTTGCCTGCTCCAAGCTATGAAGCTGAAAGCTCCCACCCTGGACAGGAAGGAATTGGAGAAGCGTGCTGGGTATCACGAGATTGCTTCAATTCCAGCTCAGTAATAACTTCATGACTGATCTAGACAGAGTCTGACTTGCCGTGTTTGTCCAGTTGGTCACATTTTTATCAGTCATTTAAGAGCATAGCGACAGCAGTGCTCCCTTCTGGTGGCGGCACGGCAATGGGATCACAGTCTTCCATTTTGTAAGACAATAGTGCTGGTCAACTCGGTGTTAAATAGAGTCACATAGTTACACAGGAGTCCCCCCGTCAGTCTGGTGTGACAGTCTCTGCCTCATTCACTTCTATTATTGCCCTATTTGAAGTCTACCTGAAAAGCAAGTGGTCTTGCTATAAAAGAGGCAGTTTCTGGGAGAGCTGGGCTTTTGGGGGTTTAGCAGCAACCTCTTCCTTTGTCTAAAGACCACCCTTGGGGCACATTGGTGACTGGGCAGACTTCCAACAAATCCACAAACACCAGAGTATTCCAACACCAGACTCTGAATGTAGATTTGTGACCCAGACCTCACACCGTTTAAGAGGGTTTTCGAGATTGTATTTAAGGTAGCTTCTGTGTTTAAGGTGAAAATATTTTGAAGGGATAAAAATTTCAGGTTTTACTTCTTTTTGAACTGACAAGGTGCTGGGGAACTAATGAGATTGAATCAGGTTTTGCTTCTTTTCTGTCCTGATTGGAATTAAGCAGCGAGGGTGTTTCAAGTATTGCTGCGACTGAAGGAGTGACACTTTGCCCTGAAATTATACCATGGGATGAATATTTGTCTGGAATGCCTATCTCTGTTAGTTTGTGGCGGCATTGTTACCAATTCAAATTAAACAATGCTACCCCAAGAAGCAGCAAATAATAGCAGTACACCTGGGGGAGGGTTGGGAGAGGGTGAGGGCGACTGGATATAATACCTGAGGAAGGAAGACAATGGGGTTAGATGGAGTAGGGTAGGAGGCTCAGTGGAACATAAACACATAGGGTTAAATGGTTTGTTTCTGTGCTATACACACAGTGTAATACTATGGAGACAGGGTAGTGCCTACGCTGAACAGTGGAGACAGGGCAGTGCCTACGCTGAACAGTGGAGACAGGGCAGTGCCTACGCTGAACAGTGGAGACAGGGTAGTGCCTACGCTGAACAGTGGAGACAGGGCAGTGCCTACGCTGAACAGTGGAGACAGGGCAGTGCCTACGCTGAACAGTGGAGACAGGGCAGTGCCTACGCTGAACAGTGGAGACAGGGCAGTGCCTACGCTGAACAGTGGAGACAGGGCAGTGCCTACGCTGAACAGTGGAGACAGGGCAGTGCCTACGCTGAACAGTGGAGACAGGGCAGTGCCTACGCTGAACAGTGGAGACAGGGCAGTGCCTACGCTGAACAGTGGAGACAGGGCAGTGCCTACACTGAACAGAGGAGACAGAATTCACAAAGAATCACATGGCCATTTTGTGATTATTACTGAGCCAGAATTTTACAAACAAGAGATGGAGAATGATGTGTCAGCAATGATGCAGGCTGAAAATAATGATCTTTCAAAACATTGTGAGAAGCTGCTGCAATGGTTCATGCTGCTCGCTAATAAAGCAGCTGGAGTAAGAGGCTGGAAATTTCTGACTGTCCACTCTAACAAGATTTTCCCATCCCGCTGGGTGCCCAATTCTCCGTGTTTGTTGCAGCGTGGCGGGAACGGGGTGGTAAGATTGCATCCACAGTGTTTCACAGAGCAGAACATGAGGTTTGGATATCTATTCAGCGGCTCCAGTATTCATAGAATCCTACAGTGCAGAAGGAGGCCATTTGGCCCATCGAGTCTGCACCGACCACAATTCCACCCAGGCTCTATCCCCATAACCCCATGCATTTACCCCAGCTAGTCCCCCTGACACTAAGGGATAATTTAGCATGGCCAATCCACCTAACCCGCACATCTTTGGACTGTGGGAGGAAATCGGAGAAAACCCATGCAGACACAGGAATAATGTGCAAACTCCACTCCTTCAATACAATTATGGCCAATCTTCCACACAATCCACTTTCTGCACTCTCCACACATCCCAACATTCCCTTAATATCCAAAAACCCATTAATCTTGATCTTGAATATACTCAACAACCCAACATCCACATTCCACGGGACGTGAGAATTCCAAAGATCTATAACCATTGCTCCTCACCTCAGTCCTGAAAATTCAACCCCCTACTGAGACTGACTATTAAAACCCAACTCCCCAGCCAAGGGGAAAGCCCTCCCAACATTTATCCTGTCAAACTCATGAAGAATTTCATATCTTTCAATGAGATCACTGCTCATTCCTCTCAATTCCAGGGAATATAGGGCCAGTCTACGCAATCTCTCCTCATAAGGCAATCCTCTCATCCTAGGAATCAATCTAGTGAATCGTTGTTGCATTCCCTCCAAGGATAAAACTGTACATAATACTCCAGGTGTTACCGAGACTCTATAGAATTGCAGTAAAACATATTCACTCCCAAACGCCAAGCCATTTGAAATAAAGGTCAACATATCATTTCTTTTTCCAAAAGCATCTGCAGGTTTTCATGGTTCTTGTACACCTGGGTTCCTCTAAACACCAACATATTCTTGTCCACTTGCTTATTCTGTCTATATCCCTCTGCATTCTCTGTGCCCTCTGCGCATTCTGTCATGACTTTCCTCCCTAACTTTGGATTGTCAACAATCTTGGATACACTACGGGCAAACTTATCAAAAAATAGCAGTCTTGTTTCTGGCAAGGTGTGTTTCTCTCCAGAGAAAGATGCCGGATTTCCCTGCAGATCTTATGACACTCGGCCAAGAAAATCAAGGGGACGTTTGACGCGGCCTTCCGGGAAGTGGGGGGAAGGGGGGGGCGGGCAGGGCTTCATTACTCAGGCAAATCCCAGTATACAAAGATTGGGACGTCATCTTAAAGGACGCCACGTTCAGAACATGTACAAATCTTCCCCCCAGCCCGCCGCAGATGTCACAGGGGCGCCCCTTTCCCCAATCAGAGTCAGCAGTTTTCTCCCCCCCACCCCCTGATCATCGGTGTCTCCCCCCTCCCCCCCCTCTTGGAGCCAGTAACCCTCCCCCACCTCCATCCCTCCCAAAACCCCACAATGGCTATCACTGGCATCCCCTGCTCCTCCATCCACTCCCGGCCACCACTCCATATAAATAAATCACCCCCTCCCATGAGGCTCCCACAGAGGCCCACCCCTTGGCACAGCTTGGCACGGTTATGGTGCCAACCTGGCAGTGTGAACCTGTGCCAAGGGGCATTGCTGGGAACATTGCAAGGCCACTGTCTGGCCATGTTGCTCTTGCCCAGGGGCTATACTTACCTTTATGCCTCGGGGGAGACCTCCACGACAGGTTCACGTTGCAAACTGCACTGGTGTGATATCACGTCAACACGGTGTCAACATATGATGGGGTCAAGATCTGGCGAGGGAGCGGGCTAATGATATAGAAATGTATTCAAAATGCATGTAAAGCAGATTCACACCCATTATCGGCGTGAACCTAATGACATCGCTGATGATGCGGGGGGGGGGGGGGGGGGGGGGGGAATCCAAGATCGTGGTCTCGCCTGCGAGGTCTACGACTTCCAGATCTTGAGCCCCTGCCGATATTCACACGGACGGTGAACAAGGGCTCAAGGCCACACCCCCCCTTTCCCCCCCCCCCCCCCCCCCCTTTATACTCTGTCCTCTCATCTAACTCATTGCTGCAGATTGAAGCCCAAGCTCTGGTCCTTGCAGTAACCCATTACTGACATCCTGCCAATAAAAAATGACCCGTTTATTCCTATTCTCGTGTTCTGTCTGTAAATCAATCCTTAATCAATGCTAATATATTACCCGCACTCCTCTGAACCCTAATATCGTGTGGCACTGAAACAGATGCTTTCGAAAAACCAAATAAACTACATTCACCGGTTTCCTCTTGATTTATCCTGCTAGATACAACTTGAAAAAAATCTCTAACACAATTTCCCTTGACTGCCTAATTATGTTGTAATTTTCTGTTGAAATGCCTTTCAATAATAGATTCTAGCACATTCCCTACCACTCATGTCAGGCTATCTGACCTGCAGTTATCTGTTTCCAATTCCCCTCCTTTAATGGGGAGTTAACAAAAGCTACCTTCCAATCCAAACTCTGGAATTCCCTCCCTTTACCTCTCTGCCTCCTTAAACCATACCTCTGTGATGATGCCCCCATGCCTCAAGTGGTTCAGTGTCGAATTTTATTTGGTAACATTCCAGTGAAGTACTTTGGAAGATTTTATTATGTTTAAGGCACCATATAAATGCACATTGTAGTTGTTATTGTTTTTTATATGTATGTGCTTGCATGTGTATGTGTGTGAATGTGTAGGTGTGTGCTTGCGAGAGAGGGAGGGAGAAAGAGAGAAAGTTTGAGTGTGCATTCCTTCCTAATTTGTTCAACTGTAATATCTTCCAGAGGAAAGATTTACACTGAGTACTTTAATGGGCGGCACGGTGGCACAGTGGTTAGCACTGCTGCCTCACAGCGGTTAGCACTGCTGCCTCACAGCGCGAGGGACCCAGGTTCAATTCCCGGCTTGGGTCACTGTCTGTGTGGAGTTTGTACATTTTCTCCGTGTCTGCATGGGTTTCCCCCGGGTGCTCCGGGTTCCTCCCACACTCCAAAGATGTGCCGGTTAGGTGGATTGGCCGTGCTACATTGCCCCTTAGTGTCAGGGGGACTAGCTCGGGTAAATGCAAGGGGATAGGGCCTGGGTGGGATTGCAGTCGGTGCAGATTCGATAGCCCAAACGGCCTCCTTATACACTACAGGATTCTATGGCTCTATAACTGTTGTAAGAAGTTTAACAACAGCAGGTTAAAGTCCAACAGGTTTATTTGGTAGCAAAAGGCTTTTGCTACCAAATAAACCTGTTGGACTTTAACCTGGTGTTGTTAAACTTCTTACTGTGTTTACCCCAGTCCAACGCCGGCATCTCCACATCTATAACTGTTCACAGATACTGACAGACCTGCTGAGGGTTGACATCATTTGCTTTGGTACCAGTTTAACAGGACTATGCAGGCAATGTGCCTTCATGTCGAACTATATAGATACATGTTCCCATGTTACAGGAACATATTCGACTGTAGAAAGTTGACTTCCTAGTTCCATATGCTGGACTGCAAATTGACCAAGAGGTTTTGTGCTGTGAATGGCCAATGCCCCCCCGCCCCCCGCAATGGGATAAAGGTGCAAGACAAATTTACATAGCTAACTGCAATTATAATTATATTTTGAAATAGGAATTTATAGTGAAACTATGAATATTCGGGCAGTATGAATGCTTTTTAAATAAGGACAGAATTCCATCTGCATCCTGGTACAATTATCTACTGCTCTTTGATCCCACTTCAGCTGGACACTATACTTAATATTAACTCCCTGTGTACAATTCCAAGGTCGATCGATTGGTCTGTATCTCTCAGATATTACGTCTACCTGCAATCTGTTGCTGTCACACTTTCAATGCCATGTGCCGATAAACCTATCCATTCTCAAGTACACTTCAGTGGACATATTCAACAGAAGGCATTTCAGTGTGACCGTTGCGGCCATCAGAGGGAGATGGATGTCCTCACTCACAACTGGGCTTTATCTGAATTATAGTGAAGGGTATAATCTGTATTTTAAACCAATGTTAAAAAAAAACAAGTGCATCATTCAATTGATAAGCAAGACAAGAAATGCCAATTCTGAAAATGTCAGAAGTGAGGAGAAAATAAGAGTTTAGAGATGAAAATTGACACACTGATTCAGGTTATAATGGATATGTTGGCCTGCTTAACCCTGTCCCTTTCCCTTGGTAATTTATCTCCACTAGTAGTGTCCATTATGTTTCTGACATTGTTAAAAGGCTATAAAGCCTCAATTATAACTGTGTGCTGTCTAACAGGTCACTTCCAATGAATGTCAGGATTGTAACCAGTTAATGATGCTGATACTAGGGAATGACATGCATTGCAACAAACAGAATACCTGATGTGAAGGACCAGCTCACATTGAGGTGGATGCAACTCACAATAAAGGCCAGTTCCTCCTCTTCTCACTTAACCCAAGTAAGAATTCCCATGCAGCCAATCACATGCAAGTGAAGTGACCCACTGGAAAGAGCTTACCGAGTTCCACAAAGATTCAACAGGGTCAAGCCATTAACCAAGGACACAGCCCCTACCACATTGCTCTCGTTCACCTACCACCCCCCACACTGTCTCAGCATACGCAGATATGATGGGCCAAGCGGCCTCTTTCTGTGCTGTAAATTTTCTATGAGGAGAAGTTTAACAGGATTTCACTGGAACATCCAAAATACCAGGCGGGAGGGAAGAGGAAAGAAAGAACTTGCCATTCTATAGCACCTCTCTCCAATTCAGATGCCTCAAAGCATTTTATAGCCACTGAAGTACTTTGGAAGTGTAGAGGCCATTGTGATGTAGGAAACAATTTGAGTGTAAGCCCCCACAAACAGCAATTAAATAAATGGCCAGGTAATCTGTCCTTTTTGATGGGGTTTGTTGAGGGATAAGTGTAGAACTCTATTGCGCTTTGAATTGTTCCGTGGGATCTTTGATGTGCACTTGAGAGGGCAGACATGGCGTAATGTCTCATCTGGAAGACATCACCTCTGACAGTGCAGCACTCCCTCAGGACTATACTCCAAATGCTTAGATTACATGCTCAGGTCTCTGAGACCTGAACCTGCTAACTTCTGAGGTGAGGTTCCACTGGGGCACCAAAGATAAACCATCAACAACCAACTCATATGACAGTGTCTATACAGCAATTAATGCAGTGTCTCTTTAAACTTAAGGTGGTGTCTCTTTAAACACTCAAGACTTACACCCAGAGTATAATATCCACTGATTTCTATCAAATCATTGTCTTTTATATTGATCCATACCAATTTTTACTTGTTTTTGAAAATGAGGAATCATTACTGAGAACTGTTGGGGAAACTCAGGAAATAAAAGCTAAAATGCCATACTGTGTTAAACAGTGGGTATGATTCAAGCTGCAACAGACCATGAACATGTCTCACCAGCCAAACAGTGACAGCAATGCACCATAGCAAAAGTAACATTCACTTTACTAGGAGGGTTTGGATTTTAAATGTACTTCCCAAAGCGTTATCATCCCACTTTCCTTCCAAAAGTTTTTTTCCAAGTTTGTTTCCTCTCAAGTTAGACCAGTGGCACTTTACAACCCAGAAGAATGCTCTGTGTGGGTTTCTTGGTTAACCTATCACTTTTACCCTGCTGTTTCCACCTCCTGTCTACTTGGGGAAGGTCAAATTTAAAATGGCCACACCATACTGCTACACAAACTCAAGGCCACAGCTATTCTCCTCCTTCCCTATCATTATCCTGGGATAATTCCACAGCAGCCAGCTTAAGTTCCACTTTCTTGCCAGAATGGTCAGTCTTCGCTTGTGAGCCCAGACAGACAATTCAATCATGGGATGAGCCCTGTCCTCACACACCACAAACAAACTAACTTGCTAGCAGAGGTCGCTGGCCAGCCAACTGAGTGCCTGAGTGGCTCTGAGTGGCTCAGAAACACTGCGGCCACTGAGACCAGCATTTGGCATGACCAGCACAGAGTAGTATCAAAGCTAAAGCCCTCAAACTGATGTGGATCATCTGCATACTGTTTGCCAGTGACATTCTTGGGGCTGGGTGTAATTACTCAGGAATATGACTCATGGACAGGCTGACCCAGATGATAATTCCAGTTAAATCAATCATAGCATTATAGTGATGAGTGGTGGATGAAGCTAATTAGATTTGGACCAGCTAATGCCACATTCAAAAGCATCTACAACTGGAATTTCCTATAATAAAACCGAGCATGATTTCTCAGCAAGAAAGCACAGTGACATTAGGAGGATCACATACTCAAGGATCTGGTGGCAGTTGCCATTACTCAGTTGGCTATTTGTGGATATTGACCAAAGTCATCAGTTTGGCCCTCTCTTTGAAGCTCTCTCTTTTGTGGGTGGGGTTTTATCATTCTAATCTCTTTGAAAGGTCCCGCACTCCAAACAAATCATCCTATGCCTACCTGTGACTGCACGTTAGCTCCAACTTGAGAACCCTGGTAAGAATCCCCATTCAGTGACTGCATGTTCATGAATAAGTCTCCAGAGTTTGGCATGTTAAAAGAACCAGAAGAACCTGGAAAGGAAAGAGTCAGGCACCTGAATCACGCACAGATCGCACAGAGTATGTCCCCCCCTTGAGCCAAGCAAAGAGACAAGCTGAAAGTGCCAACAGGAAGGGGTTAGTTGAGAAACAAAGCGGCATGCTCACCATATCTGTTAAATAGTTACATGCGAGGGTTCATTTTGGTTCACTTATTCATTTACTTAATTGAGAGTAGGAAAAATAACTTTGCAGTTGAGAGCAATTATATGTTATTGATCCGACAGCACCGCTCCTAGTTTGAGAGTACCTTGAAAAACATTTTTAAAAGTCAAGACATCATGCAGAATTAGTAACTCTAGGACAAGAATGAAGTGATCAGACAATGCAGCTGCATCATGCGCCTTCTCTGTCGTCAGCACCAGGTTGGTACGAGTCCTCTATAGCTCGAACCTACTGCTATCTGTAGGTATAATGTCAGCGTGTGTATTACAAGAAGCCTGGTCCTTGATAAGACACCCAAACCACCAACTACAGCAACTTTGCAACAAGCTGTCTGTACGTTTTGAGTGGTGTGCTCACTTCAATCTTTATTAAAGCTTCCTAAAGGTTTTCCCCATAAGTTCACTGAAGCTGGTGTACCCATATGTTGCTGTCTGTGTCTAGAGCTAACAAGGAAGCAGGAATTGATCTTCCACCTCAGCTGTGAGCTGTGCTTGAAGTTAAGCACCTCAAATAGAACTACCAGCCAGGGAGGCAAAGTTAGCTGCTTTTTTCCCAAACTGCTGTACGTGATCATTGCTAACTGAGAAAGGCTGGTCTGATTAGCTTAAACTGTAAGCACATCTTCAAGGACTAAGGAAGAGAAATACACACTTAAAATAACCGATGATCATCAGCCAAACTGGTCATGGCGCACCAAGTAGGGGAGGAGTTTAACGCGCACCAGTTAGACATGGATGCCTCACACAGAAACCTTTAGTAAAAGGTTGGTTTGGGAGGCTGTAGCACAGCAACGAGCTGGCAATGAAACCCTGCAGCAACAACACACTTCTCCCTCCCACTAGTAAATTCCCAAAGTAGCAGCAATATGCAGATGTCACACGTCAGAAACAAAATACCAAGGGTAGCATTATTGCCAACTCAACTCAACAACACTCTCACACTGGGGGAGATACATGCCCTATACCTGACTTGAACATTGCACATGAGCTCCACTCACAATGGCAACAAATGGGACTGATAAACTGGACATTCAAGTGCAGAACAAGGCGGTGTGGAATTCTGACACTGTTTGAAAGCTACCTCGTCTACCCACTCCTCCTTGTTGCATTGTTGGTAGCACTCATTGACATTTTCAACTTTCTGGTTATCACCCTGATGATCAAAATGAATGGTGTTTAGGGTCTGTATTTAGTGAATGGTGTTTGGGGTCTGTATTTAGCTAATGGTGTTTGGGGTCTGTATTTAGTTAATGCTGTTTGAGATCTGTATTTAGTTAGTGCTGTTTGGGGTCTGTATTCAGTTAATGGTGTTTGGGGTCTGTATTTAGTTAATGGTGTTTGGGGTCTGTATTTAGTTAGTGGTGTTTGGGGTCAGTATTTCGTTAGTGGTGTTTGGGGTCAGTATTCAGTTAATGGTGTTTGGGGTCTGTATTTAGTTAATGCTGTTTGAGGTCTGTATTTAGTTCTTGGTGTTTGGGGTCTGTATTTAGTTAATGGTGTTTGGGGTCTGTATTTAGTTAATGGTGTTTGGGGTCTGTATTTAGTTAATGGTGTTTGGGGTCTGTATTTAGTTAATGGTGTTTGGGGTCTGTATTTAGTTAATGGTGTTTGGGGTCTGTATTTAGTTCTTGGTGTTTGGGGTCTGTATTTAGTTAATGCTGTTTGGGGTCTGTATTCAGTTAATGGTGTTTGGGGTCTGTATTTAGTTAATGGTGTTTGGGGTCTGTACTTAGTTCTTGGTGTTTGGGGTCTGTATTCAGTTAATGGTGTTTGGGGTCTGTATTTAGTTCTTGGTGTTTGGGGTCTGTATTCAGTTAATGGTGTTTGGGGTCTGTATTTAGTTCTTGGTGTTTGGGGTCTGTATTTAGTTAATAGTGTTTGTATTTAGTTTATGCTGGTTGAGGTCTCTATTCAAGGTGGAGATATGGAGCATACAGCAGGAAACAGCTCTGGAGGTGCAAGGGAGTCACTCTAAACAATCCAATAGTTTGACATGTCGAATAAGCCCACAGCACAATGTTCAAGTCAAGCGCAGAACCCTTAGTTCCTCCATGGTGAACTGAATATTGGAGGAGTGATCCATTGGGTCCTACAAGCCATTCCACCATTCAAGAAAATCATGGCTGATCTTTGACCTCAACCCCACTTTTCTGCACGATCCACATGCCCCTTCATTCGCTCAGCACCCAGAAGCTTATGTGTTGAATATTCTCGACAGCTGAATATGCACAGCTCTCTGGAGTGAGAATACCGGTTTGAGTTAGCCCGATGCTGTCCCTTTCTGCTTGCAATCGACACCAAACCTAGCAGTAATTCTCAGTGTCCTGCTGGTGCAACATTTGCTGCACTGTGCTCTAATTTGTCCACACTTGGCACATGGACACCATGAGCTGTAGTCCCATACCCATTGCACATCAAATATTGTATCCAGGAGCCTGATTGGCAGGCCAGATAGGCAAGTCAACAGAATGTTGCAGCCCCTTCATCTTGCTGCCATTAATTAATGGGTGATATTGCAGTCATTCCCTTTGTCAGCCCAGACGCAGTCAGTACCACAAAAATAGAGGGCCATTGTCACCTTGCCAGCCTCCAGTTGTCCCATCCCTATATTTAGGGTTGTCTTCAGGACTCCCTAAAGCATGGTTCTGTAACTGCCTTCCTTCTAGAGGTTAATGTTCCTCACTCATTGTCCAGGCAGCTGTGCCTAGATCTTCAGATGTGATGAGAGGAATTGTAATGTGTGTAGATCAAGGGTATCCTTTGCTCTCTGACACTCTGACTGCCTTCTCCGCAGATGCTAACTCTGCTTATCATGGTTAAAAAGGGAACTGAACTCAACGCACAGTACACAGTTACCAAACACATTCACAATCCAATAACAGTACAGTACTATGGTTTTAATCAAGATGTTTTCTGAGGATAAAGTAACTAGATACTTGAACTGCTGTATCCCTATTTACCAGTAGCCCATTGTATAGGTTACACTGAAAGAAGCAATATCATTTCCTTAACCCCTAACAATCAGTAACCATTCCTTAATCTCTCTCTCTGTTCAAACTGAGAATCCAGTGCCACAACCACAGAGAGCCAACACTTGAAAATGAAGCAATTGCCTAGAATCCAACGTGCAGGGGAACAGGATATTGTAATGAGCATTGCGTATTTAATGAGCAACTGAGTGGTAATAATGATGGGGTTTGTATTTCTAATGTCATTTATTGCCCAGTGTGGGTGAGGAAGTTCAAACCCATGAAAAATCCTGCAGCAATTTGAATAATTGGCAATTATAAAAGGGGTAACTCAGGGGATTGCTTCTCAGTAAGCAAGTGATACAAGTTCTACGATTAAAATTCATGATAACAGCTTCAAATGCAGTAGCCAAAGTTCATTTTTTTTGCTGATAGTGGGTAAAGTGATGTGCAACAAGCACAATCCTTTGAGTTTTCTATTACTGTCCATGAAAGAACACAGTGCATTGATTCACCAGAACTATAAGTGATCTCGTTGAAGAGAATCTGGAATAAATCTCCATAAAATAATTACTTTTAACTTCTGAAAGACAGCAATCAATGTGACTTCAAATTCGGCGAGCTGTCTCCAACTCCACTTCCTTGTGGGACAGCACCAAACAAACCACCACAACCAGATAAAATCCCCCCACAGTGTAGGGATAAGAGTTAACAAGTGAGGTAGCCCTGTGACATTCTGCTACCTGACGGGGAGCCATCATAATCTGCAACTTTTAAATCAATACATGATTCATTCTACAGTAACCTCAGGAAACACAACCACACTCTGCAGCAAAAGATATTCACAATAAAATACTTTCCACCTTTACTTTAACTCTTACAATTTCCAACTATTATCATCGCCCTGGCCATGCTCTCTTTCCGATTTCCTCATACAGAAAAGCATATAAAACTCTCTGCTGTTCCTTCCTTATCTAGGCACCATGCTGCACTGGAGATGTGTCTGATGGTTTACAGGCAGCAGATCTTTGCCTTACCAGGAGAACTGATGGGACACAATCTGAACATTGGCTTTTGGTGTTAGTCGGTCTTGTGGAAATTCTTACGCAGCAAGCAGAGTGCCATGAAGTGGGAATGCTACTGACTAACTACATTTTGCCAGCTCTTTAAGTTTCAAAAGTTCCTATCCCATGACGAGTACAAAATCAAATAAACAAAGATGAAGTAATAGAGACATAAATGAAATGACTGCAGATAAATTAAGCCCTTCTGAGTTAATGGAAATATCCATGGAAGTCTGAGATGGCTCAAAGGCTTAGTTACGAAAAAGAGTGAGTCACTGCAAGTTAGAAAAATTGGGTTTAACAGGAGAAGGGAACAACAGCTCTTAGTTTCCCAGACTAAGGAGAGAACAATTAAACCAGATTCCCTGTTCCGGAGGGGAAATAGCCAAAAGTGTATTTTGGAGGAGGCTAGATTGGTTCAGCTGTAAATACATGCTTTAGAACAAGTGGGATGCAAGTCAGTGGAAGAGAATCATGATCCAATACTGAAATAAAACTGATGATTTGTTTTTAAGAAAAGGAAAACTAAGTGTGGCTGAATGCTGGAGAAGATCCCCTCCCTACATCATTATCTGGTGCTGGAGAAGATGCATTCCCTATCAATATTCGGGGTGGATTTTCCCAAAGAAATTCTAAGGTAGGAAAACAGGAGGTTTTCCCGCCTATTTTTTGGCGAACTGAGTTTAATTAATTTACGGCATTCTGTGCAATGTAGGAGTGCGGCAGCCTTACTCAGCCAGATGTTGGCGGCACCTCATATCCCCTACCCCACTCCTGACATTTCCAGCCTCTCGTTTCCCCCCTGCCCCGAACATCCCCAGTCTCTCACTCACTCCCCCCCCCGACATCGCCTGCCTCTGCCAGCCCCTTCACTCCCCAACCCAAACCTTCGCTGGGCTTTTAGGGCAATCCCCACTCCTCTGGCCTTCTAGCTACTTCCCCTCCCCTCGAGCAGAGTAAAGCCCATCAGCATTGTCCGCCCCCCCCCCCCCCCCCCCCAAAAGACATAGTACCTTGCAGAGTTAACCCAATCAGCAACCCTGCAGGGTAGCTCTTGGCTCCCCCTCTATTGAAACCAAGTAGCCTCGAGATTATTCTCCCTGAAATTGACTTATTGGGCTCATGGTTTGCCCAGAGTGTAGCTGAACTCCCTTAACAAGAGAGAGCTCTATATAAGCTGTAAGAATGGA
This sequence comes from Mustelus asterias, assembly GCF_964213995.1. Lineage (NCBI taxonomy): Eukaryota > Metazoa > Chordata > Chondrichthyes > Carcharhiniformes > Triakidae > Mustelus > Mustelus asterias. The sequence goes on from NC_135819.1 coordinate 18,636,375, forward strand.
CACACAGGCAGTCACACCAGGAAGATGGCACAGAGAAGAAGCGCACCCAGGTTCACGGATACAGAGCAGGCCCAGCTGCTGGATCGTCCAGGAGATGCGGGAGTTGCTGTGCCCCACCAACAGGCCCAGGGATTGGGCAGCCAACATGGCCTGGGAGGTTGTGGCTGCAGCTTTAAGTGCCCCTCCACTGGCAGTTAGGACTGGCAACCAGTGCCGGAAGAAAATGAATGACCTCCTTTGGGCAGGAAGGGTGAGTGTCCATTCCATTCTGAAAGCAGTCACAGCGGGTACAATTTTATCTTTTAAAAAGCATTTAAATAGTTACATGGGTACAATGGGTATAGAGGGATATGGGCCAAATGCGGGCAATTGGGGTTAGCTTAGGGGTTTCAAAAAAAAGAGCGGCATGGACAAGTTGGGGCGAAGGGCCTGTTTCCATGCTGTAAACCTCTATGACTATGTGTTGTCTGCAATGTGAAACCACCCCGTGGCCTTCCACCGCCCAACCCTCCCAGCACAAGCCTCCAACCCCCACAGCAACCCCAGTGACAACCTGAGTGGCAAGGAATAACCCTGATACAGCCCATCTGAGCGCCCCCACCCCCGACACATCCTACACCCATTTGCCTTTCCATACACCATGTTTAAATCCCCCTTTATGGCTCCACAGGAGAAGAGTGTACGTAATAGGCGGAGGAGAGAGAAGACTGGTGATGGTGTGCCCGAGCTTCACCTGCTCACTGATTTTGAGCAGTGTGTCAAGGGGCTGGTGGACAAGGCAGAGAAGAGAATTGCGATGGACAGCCAGGTTGGCGTCTGGTATGTGAGTGAGCATTAGCTGAACCCTAGTCCCAAGGACTTAGTAGAAGTGGCATGCTGAACAGACACTTCTCCCTCCCTTCCACTAACTTGTGTCCTTTGTTACAGCAAATGAACCAGATGCCCCCGGCCCTTTTCGGGTCACCGCCCCCCCACTCCTCCTGATAAGACAGTTCGGATGACACCTCGGAGGGAAGCCCTGAGGAATCCTCTGAGGATAGCACAATGATTCAGCACGCATCCAACGCACAATCCACCAATACAGATACTATCACCATGGTGGGATATGTTAGTGGTGAGGCTTCTGGGTCACTTACTGATGCACACAGCACAGCCGCTGATGCACACAGGGTGGAGGGGGGAATGTCCAAGGGCTCGGGCACGTGGAAGTCTGCTGGAGGCAAGGATTCAGCTGGCCCCAGGCCAGGTGCCAGGCCTCTGGGATCAGTTGCCCCAGAGGTGCTGGAGATGCATCAGCAGACCTGGGTAATAGTGGAGGGCCTGTCAGCAACCATGCTGTGACTGCAAGGCTGCTTGGAGGAATCCATCAGACTGCTGTCGCAGAAGGTGGTGCCGGCACAGCGTGGCACCCAGGCCAACACCGCAGTGGAAAGTCTGGGTCAGGAATTTGTTCCCATAGGTGCAGGCTATCCTGGAGGCACATTGGACCATGGCCACGGGTGTCGGAGGCATTCTGGAGACACAGCAGGCCCTGGCTGTGGGCCTTGACCACTTAACCCAGTCTCACAGGACTAATGCTGAGGGACTCAGCCAAGCTTGGCCCAGTTGCAGAATGCTATAGTGGAGGGGCTCCAAAGCTTGGCACAGATTCAGAGGTCCAGCGCTGAGGAATCGAATACCATGGGGCAGACGCATCTGGGCCTCCAGGAGTGACAGAGTCAGGTCATGCCGTGGCTTCTGGATCTCAGTTCAGCTGCTCCACCGCCCCATGGAGTATTCCCGGGGCCTATGGGTATCCTGAGCAAGGAGGAAAGCTGGAGCCCGTGCAGGGGTCTTCCAGCCAGGAGGCACCAGACGTCCCCAGACCTTCCAATTCCCCCTTTCTCACACTGGGGCAGCGGGATGAACAGGGTGGTATGGCTACATCAACGTCATATGCAATACGGCCCCCCCAGGGAACTCCTACCAAAGGCATCGCAGGCCATGGGGCATGGATCACGGCTGGGCACCTCCAATATACATCCTGGGGGATCACCTCGGCGTAGTAAGATGAGGAAGTTATAGAGTCACCAAGATGGCACGGGTGAAGGTCAATACTAGTTAGGGTTAAGTTATTTGTATAGTTTAGATACACTATTAAGTGTTTATTGCACGCCACAGCTATGACTAATCTGTCTCTGATTCCCCCCCACAGGGATGACTGTACCTCAAACCCATCTCCTACCCTAGTTTCTCCAGCATCCACAGGACCTTGTGTCAAACACCAGCCCACCGACCTCTGCAAACCAACACCCGCCCCCCACCCCATCCTTTATAACCCCCTGGATCTAAGGGGGGGGGGGGGGGAGAGAGAATCAGACTACTGAGTTGGATGATCAGCTATGATCATACTGAATGGCAGAGCAAGGCCTGAAGGGCCGAATGGCCTCCTCCAGCATCTATTTCCTATGTTTATAAAAGCACTGGAGACAAGAAAGAAAGGAAACCCCAATAGGACCAGTGGCAAAAGGCTGCACAGCTGCATAGTTTTTTTTGCTGGCTAACAACATTGATATGACAGTGCATGAAGCAATGCCCAGATGTCATGCAGTATGTTGTAATTTTTCTCTGCCATGCCTCCAGGGAGATGATATCTGTGGAATATGTTCAAAAGAGAATATGCAACAAAGGCCATCTTGAGGGAATTAAAAAAGTCCTGCCTCCTCTGTCATGTAGTTGAGACATTATATGAATTTTGTCATAAAAGCTTCAAAATAGTGCATTGCTGGGTAAACATGTACCCAATTCAACAATGTGCTAAACTCTGTGGGTTTGTGGAGTCGGATGGGGGCCCCCTCCCTGACATCTCAAACAATGACCATATTATTTACTTGTTAGCTCACAGCACTGATTTCACGGACTACAGAACTATGTTTTGTGCTTCATTTTCCTTCCAAAGCCAAATCAGTCAGATGATTAAGAGATGACTGCATAAGTTCCTTGGCAGTTCTCAGCACTGATAACATGACAGGAAATCAACTCGCATCCACTTGCCCACCCAACCACCTCCCTTCTACCAGTCATTACGTCAGTAGCAAAGCAAACAAGCAATAAAACAACCTCTAACTTTGAGTTTTAACAGATAAATCAGAATTTAAAACAAAAAAATATACTCTTAGAGGAAGGTGCTTGACTTTACATGAACACTGTGGTGTCTCAATCTTTATGCTGTCCCAGGCTTGTCGGTGCATTATATCAGATGCAGTCATTAGGCAGTAGGTAATACACTCATCTCATAACCAGAAATTAAGTTGATAGCACTATTACTTGACCAATGGTCACAAAAGTTTGTGACAACTTTATTTCTGTGGCTGCTACTGTGTTGTGTGGGATAAATATAGTACATCTCCCAAATCAGGAGCTGTGGATTAAGCAAGTATAATTTACTCATGAGGTATATGTAGCATGAGCCTAGACATCTTCACAGTACCACTCAATGAGTTCTTCTTGCATGCTTTGATTGGAAAATATACTTTGGGAGATAAGGTAGCATCTCTGGATTATAAAGAGCTTTAACATGGGGCAAATATCAGCGATGTTAAGGAGCACTTCAGCAGAAATCCCGAGGAACAGTGCTCCCAATTATAAATGGTGCGCCACTGGACAGACGAACAAGATCAGTCTGCAATTCTGGTTATATCAACATTGCGACATGTTACAAGGTATACAACATGTTAGAAAAGCCACCCAATCTTCCAGATTTAACAAGCAAATAAAGTACATAACTTAATTTTGATAATGAATAATGCGCCTCAAAAAAATGAACTTATATAGAATCATACACTGTTTACAATGATTACTCCCCAGTATAATTGTCCTTCAGCAACAAATAAGATCATTTGAAATCTGACACTCAGTTTGAATAACATTCTCAGAACAAATAGTGTTTTCTTACGTAACTGAATGGTGGAGTATCTCAACAGCTGATTCCACAAACAGCACTCTGCCTCTCTGTGTGTATACATGCGTGTTTGTCTGGGTGGCTTACCTGAATTGGGAGTGGAAGGGGAGTTTGCCTGACTCCCTTGGTGGGCTACCACAGTTGTGGCGTCTGCCGCAGTTTTGGCTGCATAAAGATTAGCCTCCTCCTGGAATTTGCCGATGTTTTTCTTATACCTGATTCGCTTGTTACCAAACCAATTCGATACCTGTTGTTGGAAAGACAAGGTAAATTAATGAAAAACATTCAATTAATAAAATTAAAGGCAGAGATTAGAGGTCGTACAGAACTCCTTGCAATGTCTGTTACTGTTCCAATGCTTATTAAAGGATCTGCCATTAAATGTATATCAAATGGAAAGTTACTGTACAAATGATTTTTCTGAATTCAGAAGCTCCCACTTCTGGCAGGGCAACCTCAGACTCCAAAATGGCTCCCTGCTATCAGTTCCACTCCAATGTTTTGTCAAAGTGGCTAATCTTCACTGAAAGACAAGATGCAAATACTGCCGGGCTACTTATTTTTTTATGGAGTGTCATCACCCAACATCCGTTTTTCCGCAAGGATCGGGGGAGAGTGAACAGGAGGAGGAATAATCTTTTCCCTTCTCAATTGGGGTTCTGAAATCAATTGGACTGTCTCACTGCTGGGCCTAAATGAAATGAGCTAACCTGACAAACTGGGGAGCACAAGCAGACCTTTCCTGTTCAATTCTTGGCACTTCATGACTATAGAATCATAGAAACCCTACAGTACAGAAAGAGGCCATTCAGCCCATCGAGTCTGCACCGACCACAATCCCACCCAGGCCCTACCCCCATATCCCTACATATTTACCCACTAATCCCTCTAACCTACGCATCCCAGGACACTAAGGGCAATTTTAGCATGGGCAATCAACCTAACCCGCACATCTTTGGCCTGTGGGAGGAAACCGGAGCACCCGGAGGAAACGCACGCAGACACGAGGAGAATGTGCAAACTCCACATGGAGCAAGAAGAGCAAACCACAGCTTCAAACTCTCCTGCCATGACTAAACTCTAAGTTTCAAAACTTATTTATAGCTTTTCATTTAGGTCATTGAGTGTCTTTAAGACAGAGATAGATAGGTTCTTGATTGATAAAGGGATCAGGGGTTATGGGAAAAAGGCAGGAGAATGGGGATGAGAAAAATATCAGCCATGATTGAATGGCGGAGCAGACTCGATGGGCCGAGTGGCCTAATTCTGCTCCTTTGTCTTATGGTCTTATTTTGTGACTTAGCTTGAAAACCAAACACTCGAGGCAATGTAACTGAGGACTTTCCTCTTATTAATCACAGTGCTACCTGCCGATATAGTACACAATGGAAATTAAGTCTATTCTTTCAGTTGGGTCTGATACAGAATTACTGATAACTAATTAATAATCCTGGTTATATGAATGGCTGCTTCACTTAACCTTCTGGGTCTTTAGCTTTTATGAGCAGCACTGCAGCAGAGCCTAAACACACCTTTCATTTTGTACAGTCCAAGCCCCAGATCTTGTAATGAATGAAACTCTCCACAATGGGGACAAAAGGTACAGATTTTTTATGGTTTTTGAGGTCCTACAAAGCTGTTCTGTGCAGCAAGGATTGAATTTACGCAACTTAATTCCTAACTATGCCCTGCATGGACAGAAGGAGATCAGACATAAAGAGCAGAGTGGCTGAATTGAAGTTCTGAATCCATTTTTGGAAGTAAGCAAAGACTCAAATAAAAGGATGTTGAGATTTGAGCACAAAGAAAATGAATGAGTCAAATTTAGTTTAGATGGGATCTGAAGTAGCTGTGGAGGGAACAAGGGCAAGGTGCAGCGCAGAGAAATAATCAACACTGCAAGACCTGCTTGATGGGCAATAAATGTATACTTGTCTTGCAAGTAGAGAGGAGACATCCATCAAGTTTCTCATGGGTCCCCATTGTCTAATTTATATAGCATCTATTGAGGCTCAACTTGGTATTAGATTCAAATAATAGAAACAAAACTTGCACCTTCTGAATCAACAGATTATGGGTTCAAATCCAGAAATTTGAGTATAAAATCAAAGCTGACGTAATTTAGTGGGAGTACTGCACTGTCATAGGTGCAATGAGACATTAAACCCTAACCCTAACCCATCCAACTATGATGAAAATTCAGGCCATTTTCTTGGTCACCATGCCAATATTTATTGCTCAACTAATATCACAAAAGCAAATATCTACTGATTTACCTCGTTTCTGCTTGCGAAGCATTCTCGTGTGCAAATTGGCTACTGTATTTCCTTACATGGCAGCAGGGACCACACTTCAGAAAAGTAATTCATAGTTGTAAAAGTGCTTTAAGATAGCTTGAGGACATCAAAGGCAACTTTTATCAATGCCAATTAGATATTATGACCAGGAGTTGGATTTAGGGGGTAAAATTTCGAAGTCTGCAGATGGCACAAGGCTCGGTAATGTAGTTAACACTGAGGAGGAGGGTAACAGTCTTCAGCTGGTATTAACTGGTGAAATGGGCATGACAGATGAAATTTAATGCACAGCAGCAACATTTTAAGAGGTAAAACAATGAGAGGCAATATAACCCAAATGGTACAATGATGAAGTGGGTGCACGAAAAGAGACTTTGGTCGCATAAAGTCTTGAAAAGAGGCAGGACAAGTTGATAAAGCTGTTAAAAAAAAAAGAATCTGGCATAACAGGATAGAGCATAAATGCCAAGTTATGCTAAATCTTTAAAACTCTGATCCCTCGGGTTGGAGTATTGTGTTATATGCTGGACACCACACCTTAGAAAGGATGTAAAGTACTCGGCAAAATGCAGAGGTGGTTGACCAGATAGGTGCTGGGCATGAGGAACTTCAACTACGTGGAAATATTAGAGAAACGGAGATCATTGCCCTTAAAACAGAGAACTTTAAGGGATATTTTTATCAGAGGCATTCAAAGTTATATTGTGTTTTGATAAGTGTAGCTGGGGAGAAACCAACTTTCACTGGCTGGAGGGTCAGTAATCACAAGCCACAGATTTAAAGTAAAAAAGCGACAGAGAGAATTTTGTGTACTCAGTGGATTGTTATGATAGGAAATGCACAGACTGACTGGGTAGAAAGCACATCTGAAAGGCGTGCTGGTGGGGTGCATTGACCGAAACAGACGGCGGCGGACTGTTGCGACTAGGGGAATTTCACAGTGACTTCATTGCAGTGTTAATGTAAGCCTTACTTACGACTACTAAATAAACTTTAACTTTTAGTAGAAGCAGCAACCTTCTAAAGAAAATTGGATCTCGAATTCAAAAGAAAAAAAAATGCAGAAGTATGGGGAAAGAGCAAGGGGCGTGACTGAATGGTAATCCTATTCGAGAATCATCTGGTTGCCTTTTTCTGAAAGTCTATATAAATTCATGTTTTTTCCTCATCTAAAGAGGTGCAAAGTTCAAATTATCATCTGCTTACCTGCCCTTCTTAAAAATAAGACAGAAAAAGGAATTTGCATTTATAAAGTGCCTTTTATAACCACAGGATACACCAAAGCAATTCACAGCCAATGAAGAACTCAAGAACAGCTTCTTCCCTGCTGCTCAGACTTTTGAATGGACCTACCTCGCATTAAGTTGATCATTCTCTACACCCTGTCTATGACTGTAACACTACATTCTGCACTCTCTCGTTTCTTTCTCTATGAATGGTATGCTTTGTTTGTATAACGCGCAAGAAACAATACTTTTCACTGTATGTTAATAGATGTGACAATAATAAATCAAATCAAATCCTTGCACCATACTTTTTGTACTAAGTCCAGTCTACAACCTGCACTCTGCTGTACAGGCACAACCTCTAAAACAGTAAAAGTTTATTTATTAGACATAAGTACGGCTTACATTGATGCTGCAATGAAGTTACTCTGAAATTCCCCTAGTCGCCACACTCCGGCATCTGTTTGGGTCAATGCACCTAACCAGCATGTCTTTAAGAATGTGGGAGGAAACCGGAGCACCCGGAGGAAACCCACGCAAACACGGGGAGAACATGCAAACTCCGCACAGACAGCGACCCAAGCCGGGAATCGAACTCGGGTCCCTGGCATTGTGAGGCAGCAGTGCTAATTAGGTCCAATCCTTGTGGATGACAGTATCGTGTTCCTGATTATACACAATTCTCAACAATTAACTCCATTACCAAGTCTGCCGCACACTCGTTGGCTGATCCTCCTGTCTTGCTAGGCTCCATTTATAATACTGGCTAAGGCTACCTGCACTTCTCCTATTGATAAACTCATCAGAAAATACAAGTAGATCCCACTGATCACTTACAGCTCCATTTACTCATTGATCCATTCATCATCACTGTCCACTCATCTCACTTAAACCATTACCAGTAGCAAGGTCCTCACCTTCTCCCTGCCTTCTAACAGGACCTTAGGGCTCTTATAGGTGATAAAACTCTCTGAAATCACCAACAACGTTTTTCCAAGATTCCTGGAGTATACCTGGAGTATATTTCAGTGGTAAAGCTTCAATAAAATGAATGCAGTTGTCAGCCGCAATCGATTTGCCAGTTTCCAGGAGTCTTTCATTTGTGTGGTTTTAGAGCACAACAGCAGCATGGAAGGTGAAATTTATAAAGACAGATGTTGTACTAATCTTTGTACTATGCTCAAGGACCTTTCATTCACATGCAGGCATTATGTTTCATCCTAATCCAGAAAATATAAACTTAAGTGTGTCTCCTCACAAGACTTTCTCTGCAAAGGGCAGAGATGATCTGGTAATTTAAGCAGTCAACATTCATTTTACTGACTCGTGAATGGAATCTGCCCTTCAGGAGAAGGATTTACAGATTTTTTTCTTTCAATTACCCTTTTTATTGGGAGCCAACAATTCACATTTTCATTCTTAGCAAATTCTTCAATAGAGCGAGAGCTTTTAGAATAGAAAATACTAAAAATGATATTCAAATTTTATTTTATTTAAACAAATGGTTTGAAAGAAAATTATGCTGTGGGCTTGTGCAGTAAATACCAATATACCGTAGACTAAATGGTACTTTAAACAGCTCATTGCATTTCCACCGATCTGCACATACACAACATTAAATTACACCATGGGGTGACACGGTGGCACAGTGGTTAGCACTGTTGCCTCACAGCGCCGGGGACCCAGGTTCAATTCCCGGCTTGGGTCACTGTTTATGCAGAGTCTGCACGCTCTCCCAGTGTCTGCGTGGGTTTCCTCCGGGTGCTCCGGTTTCCTCCCACAGTCCGAAAGATATGCTGGTTAGGTGCATTGGCCGTGCTAAATTCTCCCTCAGTGTACCCGGATGCGTTACAGTGTGTGGCGTACTTGTGACACTAATAAATAAACTCTCAACTTTAAATCCCCAGTTCCTGTCTGCAAATTTTGTCGCAATTTTCCATTAACCATTGTTGCAATTGCTATGTCAATCTTTCCAACTGAGTTTTTTCTATATCAACTGCCATGATGTAGTGTAGGCTCTGGCCAAAACTCTGCTCTTTAGAGATGGATTTGAAGTCTCCCAACTCTAGCATGGAATAATGGAACACAGGAGAAGACTGGATCCTATAGCATCATGGCCTTCCATGTAAATAAAACCCTGGGATGACCAACTGCTTGCAGGCAACGCGAGAGACAATTTGTAGACAGCGTATATTTTTCTAAAATTATATTTCTTCAAAGGGAGACATTTTGAAAAGAACAGTCGGTAAATTGTCAAGAGAGAGAATCTAAATAAAGATCTACCCTTTAGGAACCACTACCAATCACGCCAAGAGAAATGCTCTGATATTATTTCATTATGATATAATAAATATGTATGTGTTAATAACGGAAGGCAACAACCCTTGTAGCCCGACCTTTAATGTTAAGAAAACTTTCCCTGCTAGTCAAGGAAATAGAAGATGCAGCATAGTTACTCAGCTAGTCAGTTCTGAAGCAGGATGATAACACTAAATTGTCTCATGAGCCCCAGTGCTAATTTATTACAATCAAAATGATGCACCCCTACATTTCAAGACAGACAGTCTTCCCAAATGAGGATCTGAGAGGCAGATGTGTTAAAGCTGATTCAAAGTGAATTTCTGCTAAGTTCTGCTATAATGACAGAACAAATCTGCTTCAGACCCTGTATCCTGCTCATCGACAGGCCAAAGTAGCTGCTCTTATTTTAACTGGTAGCCGCCCCGGTGCAAATGGAAGGCTTTCCATGTTTGGTTTTGTTCTTGATTTTCCAGTCCACAAAAGCTGACTTCTGTACAAAGTACTGATAAAGAGGTGCTTCCATTCATCTAACACTGTTGCAAGTTGGTTTTAAATACTTAATTCAAAGCAAACAAAAGGTCACATTTGCCCCCAGTACAAATTTATGATTTGGTGTGGTTGTCAGAATGCCAGCATCTTTTCATTCACACGATAACCTTCGGCTTTGATTTAGTTTACCTCCTCATACTCTCTTGGGTATCATGCAAGTCTCGCTTTGTTGCTTTTAACTGGCCAAAACAGCTAGGCTTTTCGAACAAACCATAAGGATCCAAGCAGACCTGTCTCTTGACAACCCAAGAGGGCCTACCATATTAGTCATGTAATTTTGTTATTCAATCATGCAACAGATTGAAAAATACTCCTTGGAGTCTGCAACATCTGGCACCGACTGCCAGGCTATTGAAAGATCCAGGCCCATTAGCCACTATGTCATTCCATTACTTACCAAGTCCTGTAAAATACAAAATTGAATGTTTTCACTATTTACTATTCCTAACAATCCAGCCACTCTGCCCATGCTCGACAATAATGGAACCTCGAACACAGACTCCCAGGACCAATGTGTAATCTTCAGCTGTGTGATAAGTGGAATGGAAACAAGAATAAGGAGAATCCAAAATTTACCACCAACTTTAATACAGGAGTGATTTTCGTTTTGTACAAGATGACCAAACTGACTCTGTCAAAAGCTGCACTAAGCAACCCTAGACTACAAATGATGTAGGTGGTAGAAGCAACCTAAAAAGTGTTTACATAAATTCAAGCAAAAGTGGAAATCCAGTAAACTTGGAAAGCCCAAGAAAAGCGGGTACAATGAGAATGACATCAGACGTAAAAGGGAAAACGAAAAAAACTTGCTGACGATATCAAAGCTAATGGCAAACATTTTCATAACTCCCCACCAAGTCACTCACCATCCTGACTTGGAAATATATCAGCCGTTCCTTCACTGTCGCTGGGTCAAGATCCTGGAATTACTTCCCTAACAACACTGTGGGTGTACCTAAGCCACATGGTCTGCAGCGGTTCAAGAAGGTGGCTCCCACTACCTTCTCAAGGGCAACTAAGGACGAGCAATAAATGCTGGCCTAGCCAGCGATGCCTAGGACCGAAAATGAATTTTAAAGCAAATAAGAGGAAAAAAGATGAAGAGATAATATCATGTAAAATAGAAAATAGCAGACCTGATAAATAAATATTGTTTTCATAGTGGACAAACAGGGCAAGATACCAGAGGTACAAAGGAATCTTAAAATAAGTCAAGGAGAGGAACATCATGGATCTAATATAAACTTAGAAAAAGGCAATTGCGAAAATAATGAGATTTATGATAGATCCGCTGGACCTGATGGGCTCCACATTAGAATTTTAAATAACTAAATGAGGAAGTTGACTATTCATTAGTCATAATTTTCAAAGCCCTTCAATTTCAGGACTTGGAAAGTTGGAGTTGGAAAGTTCAAATAACATTTATTTAAATTTGGCAGGGAGGCAGAAATCAGGTATCTACAGGTCTATTACTTGAACATAATTTTTTACTGGAATCTATTGCGAAGGACAACGTAACCGACACTTGGAGAAATATCAGTCAATCAAAGGAAGCCAGCATGGACCTTTCTGAAGGATGATCGAATATGACCAGTTTAAGTTTATTTATTAGTATCACATTACATTAACACTTACATTAACACTGCAATGAAGTTACTGTGAAAATCCCCTAGTAGCCACAGTCCGGCGCCTGTTTGGGTACACTGAGGGAGAATTTAGCACGGTCAATGCACCCTAACCAGCACGTCTTTTGGACTGTGGGAGGAAACCAGAGCACCCGGAGGAAACCCACACAGACATGGGGAGAACGTGCAGACTCCGCACAAACAGTGACCCAAGCCAGGAATCGAACCCGGGTCCCCGGCACTGTGAGGCAGCAGTGCCAACCACTGTGCCACCGTGCCGCCCAGTCACAGTTTATTAATGACTGCCATTGATAATGTAGGAAGCACTCAGCTCATCTGCACAGCAAGCTCCCACAACGTGTGGCCAAATGTTTCTGTGGTGCTGAGTGAGGGATAAATATCGAGCAGGTTGCTGGGCGCGGGTTCCCTGCCCTGCTTTCAAATAGCACCATAGGATCTTTTACATCTGCCAGAAAGTGAACCCAGAGCCCAAGATTAACATCTCATCTGAAAGATGGCGTCTCTGACAGTGCAGCACTCCCTCAGTACTGAACTGGAGTGGCAGCCTGGGCTTTGATGCTCAGGTCTAGAACCCACAAACCTTCTGACTCTGAGGCAAAACTACTACAAACTGAGCAGCGGGCGACACTAGTCGATACCTCTAGGCTTCTAAAACAGTTTACTGGTCAGTTCTGGTCGCCTCATTACAGGAAGGATGTGGAAAAGATTGAAAGGGTGCAGAGGAGATTTACAAGGATGTTGCCTGGATTGAGTGGCATGCCTTATGAGGATAGGCTGAGGGAGTTCGGTCTTTTCTCCTTGGAGAGACGTAGGATGAGAGGAGACCTAATAGAGGTATATAAGATGTTGAGAGGCATAGATCGGGTGGACTCTCAGAGGCATTTTCCCAGGGTGGAAATGGCTGCTATGAGAGGACACAGGTTTAAGGTGCTGGGGGGTAGGTACAGGGGAAATGTTAGGGGGGAGTTTTTCACAGAGGGTGGAGGGCGAGTGGAATCGGCTGCCGTCAGTGGTGGTGGAGGCAAACTCAACAGGGTCTTTTAAGAGACTCCTGGATGAGTACATGGGACTTAATAGGATGGAGGGTTATAGGTAGGCCTAAAAGGTAGGGATATGTTCGGCACAACTTGTGGGCTGAAGGGCCTGTTTTGTGCTGTAGTTTTTTCTATGTTTCTATGAATGCCCCTTTATGAGCTGGCCCTGCAGTTTTGAGTTTTAACACAGAACGAGGAGAACAGGATATCATACCTGGAAATGTCATCCTTCAACTGCTTCGTCATTAGCTCCATCTCTGGAGTGGAAATATCATCAGGTTTCTCTAGTTGAAGGTTTTGAGGATGTTAATAGCATGGTAACCAGGGGAGTGTCAGGGGATGTTGTCTTTATGGGCTTTCAATTGATAAAATTCCACACGAGAGATTACTCACAAAGATTAAACTGGAATTGAAGGCAACTTTTTGACATGGGTTGGCTATTGGTTGGGAGGTAGAAGACAAGAGACTAGGGGCTTTGTCCTTTGATTATCAAGATGTGACAAGTGGCTTTTTGCTGAGATCAATAGCGGGGCCTCACCTTTCTGCCACACCATCGGATCTGATGAAGGAATAGAAAGTGCTTACGCAAGTCTGCACATGATATTACATCATGGGGCACAGTAAGTTGGGTGGAAGGGAGCAAGGGGTTGCAAAGGGAAATAGGCAGGCCAAATGAGTAGGCAACAGTATGGCAGGTGAATTTCATGCGAGAATGAGTGAGGTTCTCTACTTCAGATTAGAGAAAGACAAAGTAAAATATTCTATCGCTTAACGGTGAGTGACGAGGAAATGTGGAGAAGGAATTTGTGCGTCCAAATATACAAGCACAAAGTTCAAGTACAAAGAGCCATCAAAAAGGCAAATGAAATGTTGGCCTTTCTCTAAGGACTTTGACATCAGAAATGTGGAAATGATATGTCAGTTGTACAGAACCCTGGTAGTCTGGAGTATTACACTCATAGGGATATAGAAATTAGGAGCAGAAGTAGGCGAATTCAGCCCTTAGAGCCCGCTCCGCCATTCGATCAGATCATGGTTCATCTCTCCCTGCTCCTTTGCTGCCCAGTTTTGGGCAGCAAACCTCATATACTGGCATTAGAGGAGTTACAGTTCAGATGCACCAGAATGACATCAGGCCTCGAAAAGGTTAAACTGTGAGGACAGATGTCATGGGTGGCACGGTAGCACAGTGGTTAGCACTGCTGCTTCACAGCTCCAGGGTCCCGGGTTCGATTCCCGGCTCGGGTCACTGTCTGTGTGGAGTTTGCACATTCTCCTCGTGTCTGCGTGGATTTCCTCCGGGTGCTCCGGTTTCCTCCCACAGTCCAAAGATGTGCGGGTTAGGTTGATTGGCCAGGTTAAAAAAAAGAAAATTGCCCCTTAGGGTCCTGGGATGCGTAGGTTAGAGGGATTAGCAGGTAAAATATGTGGGGGTAGGGCCTGGGTGGGATTGTGGTCGGTACAGACTCGATGGGCCGAATGGCCTCCTTCTGCACTGTAGGGTTTCTATGATTCTATTCAGATGAGTTCAGAAAGTTAAGCAGCAATCAAGATATTTAAAACGATTAAGGTATTCGACAGACTTTCGAACAAAGTGTAATTTTTAAAATAGACCTGGGTCATTCAGGAGTGAAATCACAAAGAGTAGCAGAAATCTGAAACTCTGTCCTTCAGATGTTAGTAGGTGCTGAGGATCAATTAAAATGATCAAGCTTGTAATCGATAGATTTTTGTTTCGAATTATATGGAACATTGGTGGGCAAACAGAGTTGAGGTGCAAATCAGTCATAGAGTCAGAGGTTTACAGCATGGAAACAGGCCCTTTGGCCCAACTTGTCCATGCTGCCCTTTTTCAATCTCTAAGCTAGTCCCAATTGCCCGCGTTTGACCCATATCCCTCGATACCCATCTTACCCATGTAACTGTCTAAACGCTTTTTAAAGGACAAAATTGTACCTGCCTCTGCTACTACCTCTGGCAGCTTGTTCCAGACACTCACCACCCTTGTTCCAGACACTTTTGTATCTCTCCCCTTAAACCTATGCCCTCTAGTTTTAGACTCCCCTACCTTTGGTAAAAGATATTGACTATCTAGCTGATCTACGCCCCTCATTATTTTATAGATCTTTATAAGATCATCCCTAAGCCTTCTACGCTCCAGAGAAAAATGTCCCAGTCTATCCAGCCTTTCCTTATAACTCAAACCATCAAGTCCCGGTGGAATCCTAGTAAATCTTTTCTGCACTCTTTCTAATTTAATAAGTTCCACTTATGTGGTTGAAAATTAGGCACTCTAAACCTCTCATTCTCTCACCCACTCCCCATGCTCCATCCATGCCAACCCACACCTCAGTCATGATATTTGATTGAATAGAGGAACAGGTTCAAGGGGATGGCCTACTCTTATTCCTATGTTATTGATGATACAAATGAATAGTCAAACATCAGGCACACTATTGAATGGGAATCATCAACAGTCCCCTTCACTGCCATTACAAAACTTGCATTTCCAGGCTTGGAAAACACTGAGCACACGCTTCCTGTTTTTGTGCCAGTGTTCATTTGGAAACTCAATCTGAAAAATTAAACCAACCATACAGGGGCAACGTCTGGATAAGTGTAAAAAAGAACTGCAGTATTTCTGTGACTTAGCATAATGTTATTATAATTTTATAGTGGATATGTTAAACACAGCCATTTCAACCCTGCCTTTGTGAGTTTTGTTAGGGTTGAAAGGCCAAGATAATAGATTGAAACCCACTGAACTTAAATAAGCATGTTTCAGCAGCACGTCAAAGTGTAGAATACTATTTGGCACATTTTAAAATTATGCTCCTTCAAGTAAAATATGGACAAGCTATCAACATTTAAAGGGTTAGTGAAACATACTAAAGCAGCAGCGACCAACCTTTAACAACACCCTACATTTCAACAATATTACTATAGCATACTAAATTATAATAAAAACTTCAATACTGTGAGAGGCCATTGAGAGATCTCCATCTCGGTCACTTCACTCAAAGCGATTATTCATGCAATTAAGAATAAAAGCAATGTTTGCTGTGTAACTTACCATTAGAATTTTACTATAGCCACTAACAGTCAGATAGTCCGAAAGCATCAAGTCCAAGGCCCCAAAAGCAGTTCTGGAAGTGGCCACAGGGTTCTGGCAGACTGGCTAAAAGGCTCACTTGGATGCTCCCACTTATGTGGTTGAAAATTAGGCACGCTAAACTTCACCCAGTCCCCATGCTCTGTCCATGCCAATGCATGCCAACCCATACCCCCACCCAACCCACATTGCCCTTCATACTTTTGATGTCAATCCATGTGCTCACTCATCCCAAACTATGATTCCACTCATCCCCATGGCCCCTTGTAGCCACTATGCCAACTCAGTACCAACTCATGCCTACACGTCTCACCCACCACCCATCTCTCTCTCTCACGCCAAGTCACCCAGTGTCCATTATGGGTAAATCTCAGGAGCCATACTGAGACAAAATCAAGTTCAAACTATCTATTAGAGACTTCACTACATAACAAACATTCTCATTGATAATAGCCCATTCAATACATTTAAATTCTGTCAAGTAATTAATCCCTTATAAAACATTTGTATTCACAGCACCACATCAAAGACAGCTACTCCCTTAATAACCAGTTAGAGCAGTCAATCAAACTCAACTTGTGCCCTGTACAGGGAGGATGATAGGTTATAGAAGCAATCAAGCAGTAATAATACCGTAAGGATCGCCCTCAGGCTAATGTCAGCGTGCCACTACTAAAACTTAAAGCAGATTTTTTTTTCCAACTCGGAGATACAGCAGGCTGTTACTGTTCAAACGTTAGAGGGCAGGGGACTTAAAAAACTTGACAGGCTTTCTCCATATTTTGAGCATGCATTCTACTGTTAAAAATCATAACACAAGAAATACAAGCAGGAATAAGCCACCAGGCCCTTTAAGCCTTCGCACCATTCAATACGATCATGGCTGGCCTCAACTCCTTTTCTGTGCCATTTCCCCATGCCACCTATTCCTTGATATATCAACTATTTATCCACCTCCACTTTAAATACTTCTAATGATGCAACTTTCACTAACCTTTGAGGCCCAGAATTCCAGAGATTCACTATCTTCTGCGAGAAGAAATTCCCACGCACCTCAGTTTTAAATGACTGGTCCTTTAGCTATCTTTGAGACTGTCCCACTAGTGAAAACATCTCACCATCTCCCCTATCAAGCCTCCTTAGGACCTTATATATTCGAATAAGATTCCCTCTTGCTCTTCTAAACTCCAAGAAATAAAAACCTAGACAATTTAGTCTCTCTTGATAGGACAACCCTTTCATCCCAGGAATTAGCCTGGTGAATCTCCGTTTGAATGCCTCCAATGTTACTATATCCTTTTTAAGGTAAGGGGATCAAAACTGTGTGCAGTATCCCTAGGTGAGGCCTCACCAACACCCTGTAAAATTGCAACAAAACCTCACTATTTTTAAACTCCAACCTCTTTGGAATAAAGGCCAAAATGCTGTTTGTCTTCTTAACTACTTGTTGGACCTGCCTACTAGTTTTTTGTGATTCATTCACTCACCTGCAGTCTCTCTCCATTTAGATAATAATCTGCCTTTTGATTGCTACTGCTGAAGTGCATGACCTTACACTTCCCCACATTAAACTCTATTTGCCAGGTTATAGCCCAGTCACCCAATCTATCTATATCCCATTGCAGAATCATAATATCCTCACAACCTGCCCTTCCAACTATCTTTGTATCATCGGCAAATCCGGAAACCTCGCATTATGTTCCTTCCTCCAGGACATTAATGCAAATACTGAGCAATTGCGGGCCAGGAACTAATCTCTGCGGTACTCCACTAGTTACACCTTTCCACTCTGAAAAGGACCCATTTATTCCAACTCTCCTCAGTTTTCAATCCATGCTAACACATTTCTGCCAATTCCATGGGCTTTCACTTTATGTACCAGCCTTTTATACAGCGTCTTGTCTCATGCCTTTTGGAAGTCTAAATGCACTGCATCTACAGGTTCCCCTCTATCTACTCTCCCTGTTATTTGCTCAAATTCTTTGAGAATGTTTGTCAAACATGATTTACCTTTCATACAATCATGTTGACTAGGTTTGATTATATTCAGCTTTCCTAAATGATCAGCTATTTCCTCTTTCATTATTGACTCCAATGTCTTGCCAATAATAGATATCAAACTGGCCTATAGTTCCCTGCCTTCTGTCTTTTCCCCTTTTTGAACAAGAGAGTCACATTCGCTGTTTTCCAATCTTACGGTACCCTCGCGGAATTTACAAAAATTTCAATCAATTTCAACTGCGTCTGCAGCCACTTCCATTAAAACCCTAGCGTGCAATTCATCGGGTTCTGGCAACTTGTCCGCCCGAGTTTCTCTAATAATTCTCATCCCTTGTGATTGGGAGTTTTGTAAATTCTACCATGTTATTTGAAATCAGTTCATCTGATCAGTCAAACACTGAGAAACAGACTTTGCTCCAGCTAAAATGGGTTCAGATCTGTCCCATCTGTGAATTATCTCCCTCCCCTTTTCCCTACCAATGAAATAGAATCTGTCAACAACGGGGACAATACTTCCA
The DNA here is from genome assembly GCF_964213995.1 of Mustelus asterias. Classification (NCBI taxonomy): domain Eukaryota; kingdom Metazoa; phylum Chordata; class Chondrichthyes; order Carcharhiniformes; family Triakidae; genus Mustelus; species Mustelus asterias. The sequence continues at coordinate 18,654,999 of NC_135819.1, forward strand.
GATCTGGGGGCCTGCCACCATTTTGGATGCGGCTTGAAGTCTCCTCAACTCTGCGACAGTCTGGGCCTAAGTCCACTGAAACACACTTAGCAATTAATTGACTACATATATATTAAAAGTGCCCACTAATATTTTATTGATTGAATTCCTCAGAGTGGAATTTCTCAGACTTGCATTGGCCTTGGGATTTGTTTAAAAGTTTCTCCCAGGAGACAATGAAGGGTGGATGATATAAATGTCTGTTTAATGACTCAAAGCAGCAAGTTTGATAGACCAAACTTCCTATTAAATATTCATATAGGATTGGGTAAACTTCCATGTTGCATTTCCAAACAAGACCTGTCAATACCTTCTCATTTATTACAAACATTTGTTCATGCATTGTCATCATAGCCTTAGTGGCATTGTTGGCATCATCTTCTCTGGTTTTCTTCAATCCTCATTCTACATTACAACATTATCAACCCATCTGATTTTTCTTCTTCCTCTTCTTTTACCCTCAATTTCTCCTTCAGTTGTTGTAGGCAAGGCTGTCGGGTCTTTGTTTCTAATGTCCATTCTTGGCGATTTTCCCCTCTCGACTTGTGCTTTTGATTCCTGAATTGTTACTCTTGATTTAACCCAATCGTTAGTCTTTCTGTCCAACCAGGTGATTCCACCATACCCACATTTCTGAAACAGTTCTCTGCCTTGCATCCTCTTTCTTCAGAATCCAACTCTTGTATTTACAGGGTGCTACACTCCACGCTAGTGACTGGATTAAATGGTGCTGTCATATTGCTTCTCTGTGCAGTCTGAGCCAGAATGGTACTACTTCAATTGCAGAATAAGACTGATTTTACCAAGTTAATCTTAATTTAATATTTAACAGTATGGGGAATGAGATTACATTCATAGACAGTAACATTTTATATGAACTTGGTCTTGATAAACCACAAGTGGTGATTACTCTGGTAGAGTTGAGTGCAGTATCTTTTGCACTAATGGCAGCAACAGAATTCATCATCTGGATGTATATAGCAGCTGCATTTTATTAAATCACAGAATCCGACAGTGCAGAAAAAAGTCATTTGGCCCATCGAGTCTGCACCAACACAATCCCACCAAGGCCCTATCCCCATAACCCCATGCATTTACCCCAGCTAGTCTCCCTGACAATAAGGGACAATTTAGTATGGCCAATCCACCTAACCTGCACATCTTTGGACTGTGGGAGGAAACCGAAGCACCCGGAGGAAATCCACGCAGACACAGGGAGAATGTGCAAACCCCACACAGACAGTGACCCAAGCTGGGAATTGAACCCTGGTCCCTGGCGCTGTGAGGCAGCAGTGCTAACCACTGTGCCACCCCAAATCAGAGTGGAGAATGTGGGCATTTAAGCTGAGAACTGCAGTATTGGTTTGTCTTGCAAACACGGACAAGGAAAATGCTATTTAATTTCCGCTTAACAAAATATTTAGTTAAATATTTATAACTTGCCTTTTAATTTAATTCCCTGCAGACTGCATCACCTTTTTAATGTTGTATTTCTAATTACTGAAAAATAGGCCACTCTTTGGAAGTGAGTAGGGATAATGGATAGTCACTGTGGTTGGAAAAGATAGAAAGTGGTATCAGTACTGGGACCAGTGTTATTCTTAATTTACAGCAATGACTTGGGAGGCGACATAATATTAAAATTTGAAAATGATACCAAACTAAGAAGAGTATAGTTAACACTGAGGAACAATACAAGAAGGTATTAAAAACTTTACAGACTGGGCAGTTAAGTTCAATGATTTTCGACACAGGTAACTGGTGAGACAATGCATTTTGGTAGGCAAAAAAGCAGAACCCGCACCTTTGAAAATAAGAAATTGATTGGGGACATCTAAGGGTACAGGTAAACAAGTCACTTAAAGCAGAATTGCAGGATAGCAAAGCAATTTAAAATGCTTACAAAGGAGTAGGGTTTATTTCTAGAGGTGTACAATGCAGAATAATCAAGTTTATGCTTAAATTGTCCAAGTTGCATTTAGGTTTAGATCTCCATACCATAAGGACATGGAGGAACTGGAAACGATTTACAAGGGAATTACTAGAACTGAGAAATTATAGCTATCAGGAAAAATTGAGCAGGTTGAGCTTTTAGAAAAAAGACCTAGAAGTGACCTGATAGAGGTCTTTAAAATTACGAATGGTTCAGAGAGGATAGATGTGGAGAAAATGTTCCATCTCATGCAAGAATCCTTAAGGCCCAGACATACAAGACAGTGACTAATAAATCCAGAAGAGAAATAAGGAGAACTGTTTTCACTCAGAGCTTTTATAATATAGACCTTGCTACCACAGGAAGTGGATAGCTTAGATGCATTCAGAAGGAAAATGGACTAACACAAGAGAGATAAGGGAATAGAAAGATATGCTGAAAGGCTGAGATTGGATAGGTAGTATGGAGGAAAACTGGAATTTAATAGCAACAGACAAACTGTTTCTGGGCGGTTCACTTTGTGTAAACTCACTGTTGCAGTTATTTCTTTACTATGTTCATATTTAGATTCTTACTGTATGGATTGCCTGCGGGGGAATCATACCAAACACAATGATCATTTGCTCCGGAATGCAGCTTTCACACACATTATGACAAGCAGGTACTTGAAATGAGTTGAAGTTTTCTCATCAGCTGTCAGTGATGGGTCTGGCAGTGATAACAAAATTCTATTCCCATATAAATGAAAGCACTGTGTAGGGTACATGTATCAACTCATTCTCAGTGGCACTGTTCATGATTTTAAAAAAACCTTGTAAGGGCGAGGCTGTAATCCCAATGGTGAAACTGTTCATTTAAAACAACAAAATCTAAATATTAACAAAACAAAGATTTAAGTCATTCGGAACTTGTTATTTAGTAAGAGAACTTGGTAAATTGGATTGCAATTGAGCTTCAGGCTCCAGTCACTGTATTTGCTACTTATATACAGGCTCATTCCCGGCTGCATTAATCATGGTAAAACAAATGATGCATTGTTTTGTAAGGACTTCAGCATGATACCAATGTACAACCAAAACCTGCATTTATATTTATGTATTTATTAGTCACAAGTAAGGCTTACATTAGCACTGCAATGAAGTTACTGTGAAATTTCCCTGGTCGCCACAGTCCGGCGCCTGTTCGGGTCAATGCACCCTAACCAGCACATCTTTCAGAATGTGGGAGGAAACCGGAGCACCCGGAGGAAACCCACGCAGACATGGGGAGAACGTGCAAACCATACAGACAATGACCCAAGTCGGGAATCGAACCCGGGTCTCTGGCGCCGTGAGGCACTGTGCTAACCATTTTGCTACCATGCCACCCTATTGTGCTTTTAATGTAATATTTCACGGGGCATTGCAAAGCAAATTTTAAGATAAGCCGCATTAGGCCAAACATTTGGTCAAAGAGGCAGGTTTTAGGGAGCACAGGAAAGGAAGACGACAAGCTAGGTAGCGAAGATTAGACAGAAAATTCCAGAGCTTAGGACCTCAGCAACTGAAGACACAGTCAAAACAAGGAAGAGAATCTTAAAATTGAGGCACTGTTTGACAGTGGCAGTTTAGGTCAGTGAGCACTGAGAAGTGGAACTTTGTGCAAGTACAGACACAGGCAGCAGAATTATAGATGATTTCAAGTTTCAGAATCTGGGAGGGTGACCAGGAGTGTGCTGGAATACTAAAGATGAGAAGTACAAAAGCACGATTGAGGATTTCAACAGCAGATGAGCTGAGACAGAGTGGAATTGGATGATGTTAGTGATGGTGCAGATATGTGGTCAGAAGCTTATCTTGGGGTCAAATATGGCACCAAGCTTGAGAACAGCCTGGTTCAGCCTCAGTCAGTTGCTCGGAGAGGGATGGAGCTGGTAGCTAAAGAACAGATTTTGTAGAGGGAATCAAACATACTGGACAAAATTTTCTGAAACATGACAGTGTAATTTCTGGTGCAAAAGCCAGTGTGATCCCGATCGCAAGCTTTTCCCACTTATTGCAATAAATGATCGCTCACGTGAAACATGCTGAGTCCCCAGGTGTTGATTCACCTGACCTGGGACTCAGCTGTGCACTGCTAACAAGGGGAACTGCATTTAACGGTCCCTCAGCACTCTGTCAAGCCAGGAGAATGGCAGCATGGAGACCTGCTTCCCAATTCTTGGAGGGCAACTTAAGTAGGCTTCTGGATGTGGTGGAGGAGAGGCGGGGCACCCTTTATCAGCGTGTTGGAAGCAGACCCAAAAGTAACGTGACCAATCCCGCCTGGGAGGTGGTGCCAGCTAGAGTCAGTGCCAGCAGCATGACCAGGAGGACTGGCATCCAATGCAAGAAAATTAATGACCTCCTAAAGGGTGAGTCCCCACCTGTCTCCTTCTGGTATCAGCCCGGTCTGTCACCCCGAATGTCATCATTAATCCACTCACTGCCATCTCGCAGCCTCCCAACACCCTACCACCCAGCATCTTCCTCAGAAACACCCAGCACTCCTCATCACAACCCCCTTCCTGCCAGGGCATGGTGCCCACATATGCCACTTGTTGTAGACCCCCAACCTGCCAAGTGACCAACTCACAATGTCCTCTGTGTTCCCACAGAAGCTAGCCCATAATAAAGGGAAAGGAGAAAACAGGTGAGGCTCAGAGACACACGCCTCTTAGCAGACAGCCTTCTGGGTCACTATCTGGTGAGCACCACACAGCTGCTGATGCAAATCAGGTGGAAGCAGAAATGTCCCACGGATCCGACAGTTGGAGGTCTGCTGGATCTCAGGAAACAACTGGCCCCAACCAGATTCTAAGCCTCTGAAAAAATTTCACCCTGAGCTTCTGGAAATGAAAAGGCAGATCCCGGAAAAAAACAGGAGGAACTGTCAGTCACAGTCCTGCAATTGCAAGGTCGTTGGAGAAGACCCAAAGCCTTCAGTCGCAGGAGATATTGTCGGCATTGCGCGGTGCTCAGGCTAACAGTGCAACTGTGGTGACCACACTGGAAATCCTGGGCAGGACATCCAAGCCATGAATGGAGGAGTTCAAGGCATGGAGCAGTGTCTGAGGAACATGGCTGAGGGCCTCAAGAGCATGGCCCAATTACAGAGCAGCATGGTCCAGACACAGAGGACCATTGTTGAGGTCTCCATCACCATGATGCAGGCAATGACTACCACCAGGGCTATCAGCACCAAATGACGCAGAGGCTTCTGGAGCTGCCCCTCCATCCCATGGAGTGGCTCAGGGGCCCATGAACACCCCGAGGGAAGAGCAAATGCTGGAGCCCATCCTGGGGGCCTGCAGTCTGCAGCCCTTCTGAATCCCCCGTTCTGACACCACTGCATCTCAGGGGCAGCAGGCAGAGCAGGATGACACTGCGACGCCAATAGTCGGTGGGATTCCTCCAGGTCCAGGCCCTCCAGAGCACGTCTGCCAAGGTCATCTCAGGCTATAGGGTGCAGAAGGCAGCAGGCCGCCTCCACTTCTGATATATATCCTGGGGTTATACCTTAACGTAATGGTAGGCCTCATAAGAAGGTTTAGGGATACACAATGGCCACAGGTGAAGTCAGGCACCGCTAGTAAGGGAGTGGATAACATAACACTAACAATTCACCATAGTAAAGAATTTCACACCTCAAAGCCGCAACACGGCTTTGTTCCCTATCTCACTGGGAAGAGTTATCTCCCCATTTGAACTCAGATTCTCCTGCAGCCCGTCCAAGCAATCCCAACAGTGAGACCCCATGAGACCCACAGTGACAGATATTCTCGAATGATTGCTTCTTCACTCACTGGACCCTCGGCCTTGCTCCTTTTCCATAGCGTACATGTGGATTCTGATACTGTGTTTTGGAATGGCACAGAGAAGCAGCATGCTACATATGGATGAGACGTTGAGGATAAGTTTAAGGTGGGGTTAAGGATAGATCCTTGGGTACACAGAGGTAACGGTGCAGGAGTGGGGAGTTAAGCCATTGTAGGTGATATTCCACTAATGATTAGATAGGTAAGAATGGAACCATGCACATGCAGTCCCAGCCAGCTGGATAACAATGGAGAGGTATTGGAGGAGTCTGGTCTGATCAACCATTTCTTTTATTTTTATTCATTCGCGGGACATGGGCATCACTGGCTGGGCCAGCATTTATTGCCCATCCCGAGTTGCCCAGATAGCAGTTAAGAGTCAACCACATTGCTGTGGCTCTGGAGTCACATGCAGGCCAGACCAGGTAAGGACAACATATTTCCTTCCCTAAAGAACATTAGTGAATCAGATGGGTTTTTCCGACAATCGACAATGGCTTTCATGGTCATCAGTAGATTCTTAATTCCAGATATTTTTGTAAAATTCAAGTTCCACCATCTGCCGTGGTGGGATTCGAACCCGGGTCCCCAGAACATTAGCTGAGTTTCTGGATTAATAGTCTAGCGATAATACCACGAGGCCATCGCCTCCCATTCAAAAGCTTCAGACAAGGTTTGAAGGACAAGAAGGGATGGTGCACCTTTGTCACAGTCACACGGGATGTCATTTGTAACACACACCTAATGAAATGTGGTGCTGAGTATAATATCAGCATTTAACAGAGGTTTAGGTCTTTCAGAATGCAACTGTTATGTGGTCAGAAACTTCAGGAATTGGAACGAATGCACTTCAGGCTATGACACTAAACCACGTAGCATGTTAAGATTATTTTGGATGCAAAGTGTGATACCTTAACTCAGGCATACAGGACATTGTCATCACCTGAGTCCAATGGAGAGAGCTTTACATTTCAGTTCCATTTCATTTCAAATCATTCTGAAAAACCAAGTTAGAACACCCACCCCAGCATAATTACTATGATTAATTATTAATTTCAAATTGCCAACACTTTATATACACTAATTATTTTTAAATTCTAACTACAAAGCAAAACAGTCTGAAGTAACTGAGTTTGTATGAGATTTCCACATGCAGATGGATTTAAAAATGGGTAAATACTGTTATTGCTTGTAGGTGCTCGATGGAACCACACCCATCAATACAAGCCGGGATATTCTGCAGACTGTACATGTTCAGAATTTGACGTTCTGGGAACTGTGTAGAGTAACGGCTCTCCGCTATCAGAGTAATGGGTGTGGAAAAATATCAACATCAAAAATTTACTAAAGGAAAGCAAAGCGCTTTTTCTGTGGTAAGATGATGCAGCTTGTAAACGTTTGTATTATGTCAGAATCATTAGCGGATGATTTTTGACCCTCACAGTAGTGCTTGCCACTCTGTCCCTGTTGCATCCTCATTGATGGGGGCCTCATTGAGTTCCTATGACACAATTAGGACCCATTTTATGGATTCCTGCCCAGTGGCTGATTTGCCAGTGAAACCTATATTGGTCTCTCAGAGCTACCAAAGCACTATTTAAAGGGGCGGAATGTTTGAATGGTAATAGAGGTGCCAGGTTGGATTGCCGGGAGAGTTTCTGGCTACCTGATCACCTTTTTCCCCATACTCTTCAGTAAGCTCTGTTTAGCTCAGGTCCAATTGTTATCAGCTTCAGTTGGAAGGAGAGAAGCAGCAGATTCAGCCAGCAGCAGCAGTTGGACAGCAGGTGAGGGCCTGCTCCTAGCAGGCCATATCCAGCAGAGTGTACAAACCCCATTCCTGCATCTGTCCAGAGCAGTGCATCAAGTGGATTACTCTAAGAAGGCTGTTGCCGACATCTGAACGCATTGTGTGTTGGGTCAGGGATCAAAAGGGTCATTGGCTCTCGAGGTCACCAAAGCCTTTTTATATTTTTACCATTGGCTCCTTCCAGTCTGCTACAGGGAACATCTTACTCACTGCCCGGTCAGCAGTACCTAGCTGCGCTAAACAGGTGACCAATGCCCTCTTCACCTGAATTCAGCAACACATCAAAAGACGTGCTGGTTAGCTGCATTGGCCATGCTAAATTCGCCCTCAGTGTACCCGAACAGGTGCCAGAGTGTGGCGACTAGGGGATTTTCACAGTAACTTCATTGCAGTATTAATGTAAGCCTACTTGTGACTGATAAATGAACTTTAACTTTGTCTCCTTTCCCCCTAACCTCAACAGTTAACACAAGGGAATTAGAGGATTTGGAGAAGTGGTTGGATCCAGGCTGCGACTGGCTGCACAGGTATCACTATCAGGGCAGAACCATAGCAAGAGCCCAGAGTATTTGTGAATAGAAAGGGCCATCACTTCACCACAGAGACAGGACTGAAGATGAGTGCCAGGTACCCAGGGAGTTGTTGCAATGCAGTTTTCCTGCAACACAATCCCTTCCCCAATATTTGTTCCTTCCAATGTAACAGGATGGTTGTTGGAGGAATGGGGTACCCACTGAGAACAAAGAAAATTACAGTACAGGAACAGGCCCTTCGGCCCTCCAAGCCTGCACCGACCATGCTGTCCGAATGAACTAAAACCCCCTACCGTTCCGGGGACCATATCCCTCTAGTCCCATCCTATTCATGTATTTGTTCAGGCGCCCTTTAAATGTCACTATCATATCTGCTTCCACTACCTCCCCCAGCAGCGAGTTCCAGGCACCCACCACCCTCTGTATAAAAAATGTGCCTCATCCACCTTCTTTAAACCTTGCCCCCCTAGTAATTGATTCTTCCATTCTGGGAAAAAGCTTCTGACTATCCACTCTGTCCATGCCCCTCATAATCTTGTAGACTTCTTTCAGGTCACCCCTCAACCTCCGTCGTTCCAGTGAGAACAAACCAAGTTTCTCCAACCTCTCCATAGTAATGCCCTCCATACCAGGCAACATCCTGGTAAATCTTTTCCAAAACCTACACATTCAATAATCATACACCTCCAAACCTAACATTGATTGAGCAACATAGGAAAAAGCAAAGCCTCAGAGACCACCAGGAAGATTACTGAGTGCAGCATACAGCTTCTGAAGCAGAGGTTTGGGAATCTGGGCAGATCTTTGGGTTACCTAGAATATGCTCCACAGAGTCTGCCACATTAGGGTGTGTTTCATCCATGCTATACAAAGAGGCCTTTACTTAAGAGGAGGGAAAAAACCAGTAGCATTCCCTCATTGAGTGAAGATGGCTGGGGCATGGGCTAGCAGGTTGGGAAGGTGAGGAAGCAGCAGGAGAAAGAAAGCCATCAAAATACACTGTGGATAAACACCAAAATAATTGCTTCGTGATTTGGCTCACCCATTCATTGCTCTGCCCTGAAAACTTATAGCAAATTCCTCTGAATCAACAGGCATTACTCCATCCTTTAGCACCGTGTTATCCTGTGTTGAAGAACATGCAAACCATTCAGAAGCTTTTATATTAATGGCACATTGTCAATGCAAGATCAAATGCTGCATCTGCCTTTTTTGGAGGATTTTAAAATTCTACTTCTCTGTGAGGTGCTTTCCTAGTGACCTGAGCAGGATTGGTAGAACGTGCTGTTCTTCATTAAGCTGCTCTTGGCCGGTGAGCTCTGGGTAACAAGCCTGTGAGATAGACTGCAGTCTGGCGCCATGCGGGTACTAGTTGAGAGGATTGCAAAGGATCAGATGTGCTGATATCCTGTGAGACAATATCCCATACCTTGGTACTGGGGCTCCACTGCTCTGTAGGAGCTAATTTGTCCAATGTCCAACTACCCCTCCAAGGTCAAGCCCAGAATATGCAAGGCAGCTTTTTAAACTTCCAGTGAAGCTGCAAAGACTAATGACACTCACCCTTGCTGTGAGACTACAGCATTCCGAGGAATGGCCACTCTCTGCAACGGAGGTCGCAGAGTGCAGACATCACAAAAGACGGCACCTCAGAGATGAGAGAAGAACTCCTCTACATTCTCAACCAAACTCCTTACACGACCTGGTATAACTGCTTTTGGAGAGATAAGCAACTTCTTTTCCATGGCTGGGCCCTGAAGAGCTCAAATTGCTCCTGTTTAGACAAATTGGAAGAAGGCCTTTTATATTCCAGCCAACAGCTTCCTGGACTGTCCTTATTAACCTGTTGCTGCACATCCACCACATGCAGACCCCACGTTGTAAACCACCTAACTACAAAGAGCGCTATTATCTGTGCCGGTGTTTGGGAGTGATGGAGTGCTTGATATTGCATTTTCAGAATTGTCTTCCTCCGAGATGCAGCTCTTGCTAAGTGGACCTAGAAGAAAGGGAAAAAAGGACAAGAATGAGGATGGCATTGAACGTTTGCAGGTGACAATCTTCACAATGTAGCTGGAATTTGTGAACATGTCCCGAGGTGAATGAAGAGTCACAATATCCAGACAGCTGGTAACTGCCAACCTCGCCTTCCCCGATATTCCTGACTTTACCTGGGCCGGTGATCTCCAGCTTTTTTCTGCTCCACTTGAAAGAGAGTTGCAATGTTAGCGATTCTGTGCCTGGTCTTGGTCCTCTCCCTGGCATTACATGCCATCTTGTTCTGCAGAAAGAGCAGGTGCAAGTGATGTGAAAAAAGAGGAGTTTTAGGTGTAACTTGTGGCTGTGATGCTTGTGCTGTGAGCTGGAGAAGCAGCAAAATGGAATGACGGCAGGAGGTGGTGAAGAATGGAAGATCAAGTTGGTGGACTAGTGAAACGAATAAAGAATTCTGGGTGGAGTTGCTCATCATACATTGTTGAAGAAAGCAGAGAGAGCGAGGTGTGTTTGGAATGCTGAGGAATGGGCTATGTCAGATGTTGCTGAGAGGGCTATACTCACCTTTGCTGCGCGTGTGGACTCAGAATCTCTTCCGACATTGAAACCAGGTCCTGGGGAGGTGATGCTGCTGGTAATGACTTTATCAGCCTCCTTTATCCAAGCCTGCTGGGACACGGTCCTGGAAATAGCCTTGTGCGAATTAGGGAGTAGTACTTCCCTCCATACATTTTTCACCATGAAAACCTCTGCAGAGGCATTTGAAAAACCTGTTGGCAGCACTCATTACTGGGAAGTTAAGTCTCTCTCTACACCATTGCAAAGAAATCTTGCATTAAAAACGATTTTTTCCATGAAGAGATGCTTTCCCATTTTAACTAAGGCAGGGATTTTTCAGCCCTGCCAAGGCAGGACTCGCCGTGGGGGATGACGCTTGGTAGGACCAGACGATCCTAGGGGCGGGCAGTGCCTGAAAATTCCACCCTAAGAGTGGCATAGGCATCCCTTCAATCATACTACAATATGGCCCAACAGTTAAAACCACCTGGATCTTACACTGGAAATGGAGGCTTTTAGTCAGAACCTGTAGAAAAAGCTGGTGAAAAGTTTTTGTGAAAGTATTTTGAGCAAAATGATTGGTTCTTTTTCGGTTCTTTCATATGAATAACCTTTCTGCATTATTCATCAATGATCATTTGATTTTTAATATGTTTCAGGTTGAAGTTGGAACGTTAACTTGTTAATGTCAACTTGGAACGTTAACTAAGTTGGAACCTGAAACGTTAACTCAGTCTTTCGCTCCAGATACTGCAGAGTCTGCTGAATATTGCCAGTGTTTCCTGACTGTGTTTTTATTTCAGATTTCCAGCATCTGTAGCATTTTGCTTTTGTATCATTTAATTTGTGTTTGCTTTAAAGTTTATTAGTCACAAGTAGGCTTACATTAACACTACAATGAAGTTACTGTGAAAATCCCCTAGTTGCCACACTCCGGCGCCTGTTCGGGTACACTGAGGGAGAATTTAGCATGGCCAATGCACCTAACCAGCAAGTCTTTGGACTGTGGGAGGAAACTGGAGCACCCGGAGGAAACCCACGCAGAAACGGGGAGAAAGCGCAAACTCCACACAGACAGTGACCCAAGCTGGGAATCGAACCCGGGTCCCTGGCGCTGTGAGGCAGCAGTGCTAACCACTGTGCCACCGTGCTGCCCTACTTCAGCCAATTAAAATGTGAGATGCCAGAAAGTGACACTCGCCAGCAGTAAGTGCGTAAAGATTCAGGTCATTTTGCAGCAATTGCCATTTTGAAACTAGACTTGTCCATTATCACCACTAACTATCCCTACGATCCCCCTGACTGCTTATGTAGAATTCATGTAACAGGAAGGGGTGTTTGTTCAACGCTAAAATACTGACGTTTATTATGTAGTCAGAGGATAGAATTTCAGGATTTCAGAAGAATAGAGGCAGATGGTTCTTGTACCTAATGCACCCGTAAAATAAACAGGATAGTGGTTAACCCAGATAAAATAGAATTCATCTGGAGTAAAACTGTTCATTCCTGACACATACACTTCTTTTTCATGAGCTGTCCCTTTCTGATGTGTGATGTATGGTGAAACGTTGTCAATAATGGAAGACACAAAAATTGAATGACAAAGCTCACCAGCAAAGAGCCAACAGAAGACATTCAGGATTTAAATTGATTTCTACATAAATATGCACTAAATCCATTTTTTGATGGGCTATTTGTTATCATCCAGATCTGGAAGTCCCTCCTCTTCTATTTATTTTCCTCTTTGACACACTTTTCATTGCATATTTTATCTTTCCACATCATTTGCTCATTAAAAAAAATCTGCTTTAGATCACATCAAGGACTGTTACTGATCTTTTTCTCAGCCTTGATCGCACTCTGTGAAGAATTACCGGAAGGCACATAGGGGAGTCATGGGTTGAATTAGCCACTATTGTCCCTGTCTTATATCAGGCCGTTTAAACTCCTGCTACTTGGAGCAAAGCAGTGTCAAAAATGTACAGCCAGAATTGCAAAGAGGTCAAGTCTATTTTTCTTAAAATGGTACATGATTTTCAAAGGTGACTGCAAAGTTCATCTTATTTCTAAGTAACTGCTCTTTTTGCTTCCAGTAGCAGTGCAGCATCTGCTTTTCATTCTTCCATGAATTATATATCAAAAGCTCTGATAATTGGGTACACAGGGACTCAAAATAAAGTATATTCATAAGAAAATCTATAGCAATATTTAATAGAAAAAACATGTATCACTCCAAATTATAGACCTGATATGGCATTTGTGTTCTTGTAGAATTTGCCTGTTAGAATTCTTAAAACATTCTTACACCAGGTATGTGGGTTTAAAGGAAAAGTCTATGTTTTCTAAAGGAAGTCAGAAATGATATACATCTTCACCAATTTTAATATATTTCACACTGTTAAAATTTAAAAATGCAAGATATCAAAATTTAGGCAAAGGTTCAGTAGAAACCACCCCGGAAGCTGGTGTTTGCAACAATGCAATGAGAAGGTATTCTAAAAGCAAACAGGAAAAGGGTTTCCTGAGATTTCCATTCCACTCCACCGGTGGTAAATGAATGATTTTGATGAGATCTACTAAGCTGAAGTCTTTGTCATGTTTAAAAGAATGCCCTTCACCAGTGACTATGCAGGATAAACCCTGCACAGACACTTTGGTCTCCCTCTGTCACATGTTACTAGGACAGGTAGCCAGCAGCTATGGTCTCTTTCCCAATGGATGTCCACTTGTGAATTTTGTGCAGTGGTTATTCAGGGAATATCAAACACCTTTCCGGAAATAAAAACCCAGTATCACTATCTGCCCAGAACAGGTTAATAACCACACCACAGTGAACCAGGGACTCAGTTACCACAGAAACAAGAATTTCAGCTCAAATTGAAGGCATGCATTTTATTTAGTTTACCTTTGCCTGATAACATACAGTGTTGTCATCATAATATTACAAGATAGAGCTGCAAACTGGAATAATCATATCACAATATGGCAGCCTGCTCTATGTTAATCTGCACTGATAAAGAACACCATTACTTAAATGATTAAATAATGCATAATGAAACACTGGAGGGTCATCACTTAGGGTTTAAACGGTAAATTTAATCCATCTATTTTTATTTCTGAAAACACAGATTTTTCCTTTAAATTAGATATTTCCATGTGTGGCTAATTTAAATATGGTGCAAGCTTGATGGTGAGAAAGTTCATGTAAAGAGACTACTTCTTCACAGAACCATTCACTCCCCACACATTCAGTAGTGTTTTTTTAACAGCGACTGGGTAATGGGGATATCATATCTGCTCGCCAGACTGCTTTCCATTAAGAAGTTTGTATTGTAACATTTTTTTCACAAAAATGCCTTATCAGGTTTATTATTTTCAACCTACTTTAATTTGGACATTACCAGTACAATTTCTAAATCCCAAAATGGCCAACATTTTGGCAATAAACCACCTGAGTACAAAAAAGATGTCACAAAGGAATGCAACATTGTAAAAATTGAAATATTTCTTGGCCAAAAACATACCTGCCAGCATTTCAAATTTACAGAGAATTTCATGAGCAGGGCAGAACAAAAACTGGACATATGAGTTGAAGGGAGGTGTACAAGTGGAGGAGGACTCAAAAAAGTATTTATTCCTACCACACTGGGACCAAATTACAGAACCTGCATCGATCACTTTAAGTGACGGCATTTCTAACATATTGAACTTGCTATCTGGGGACTCAGGAGATGAGGTGTAGATGATATAAATCTGGCTGGTACCTGTAGTAACTGACCAACCTGCAGCTGTTGTAGCTCTTCTGATGTCGCAAAAAAGGCTTGACCCAGTAAACACATGCAGTTCGTATTTAAGCATGAGTGGACAGGAAAATCACTGGCCCATCAATGGCACTGGAAAAATTGGCAGGTATGTAGAAATATATGACAGATAATAAAGACCAGGACATTCACAGCAATCCAGAATTGGCAAAACATGTTCATGTTTTTACCTTCACTGCAAGTGTAAGCCCTTGTAATCTAAATCATGAATATATTTACATACAGAGAAGGAGCAACAGCTTTATTATGACAGTTTAATTGCTGTAAAATATTTTTTAAATGTTAAAAATTTAGCTAGAAGAGGTAGTCGCCAATCTCCGAGGAAGATTGGCACTGTTCATTCACAAGGTTACACTTCATTCAGACTTCAAACTCAAAAATCAGCACACTATACTATAATCACACCAGCTTTGTGTTTGGGAAAACAAATTCATTGGTAAAAAAATCTTACGAAAGTGTTTGGATCCTCTCTCTACCTTGGGCTACAGCGAAAGTCATAACTGCAGTGTGAAAAAAAGCAGCCAGCAACAATTAATTTAATATTGTACAATATCTCATAATATCTTATCCCGGAATCCCTGGCAGGTAGATCAAACATATGTACTGATATAAAAGCACAATTTACATATTAAGCTTTTCGCCTACATTTGTTGCTTTGCTTGTTTCTCCAAGCTGGCTTGAGGGAAATGTGTAGTGATATCTGTGGATGTGGACTGCAGGCGAATCCCAGGCTGAAGCTGGGAGAGTAGGCTGTACCTGTGACACTGTGATACCACATTTCTTTGCCAGTTCCTCTTTGGCTTCCTCACTAGGGTAGGGATTACTCAGGTGGGAGTAGAAATACTCGTTCAGGACTTCCGTGGCCTGTTTGCTGAAATTACGTCGTTTCCGCCTTTAAAGTGAAACAGAAAGAATGAAGAGTTTTTAAGTGTCACTGGTTTTAAGTGGGTCTCGAACATTTAAACTTTGCCATCCACATCAGACCAGTTCTGCTCACCCCATCATACCTTACTCAGTCAGCTGTTCTTTTCATTGCATGCTGCAGAGTGAAAAAGCAAAACTGGAAACAAAACAAGTATCTTATTCTTAGTTTTTCTGCACACAAACTCAATACCTTTTAGCAATTAAGTTAGAAATGATAGAATTGTACACGATGTGGAGATGCCGGCGTTGGACTGGGGTAAACACAGTAAGAAGTTTAACAACACCAGGTTAAAGTCCAACAGGTTTATTTGGTAGCAAAAGCCACACAAGCTTTCGAGGCTCTGAGCCCCTTCTTCAGGTGAGTGGGAATTCTGTTCACAAACAGAACTTATAAGACACAGACTCAATTTACAGGATATGGCGCTAGACTCATTGATCAACAGTTCCAACGCGCCACAGCGAAAAACCGCACCGACCTCCTCAGAAGACAAACACGGGACACAGTGGACAGAGTACCCTTCGTTGTCCAGTACTTCCCCGGAGCGGAGAAGCTACGGCATCTCCTCCGGAGCCTTCAACATGTCATTGATGAAGACGAACATCTCGCCAAGGCCATCCCCACACCCCCACTTCTTGCCTTCAAACAACCGCACAACCTCAAACAGACCATTGTCCGCAGCAAACTACCCAGCCTTCAGGAGAACAGTGACCAAGACACCACACAACCCTGCCACAGCAACCTCTGCAAGACGTGCCGGATCATCGACACAGATGCCATCATCTCACGTGAGAACACCATCCACCAGGTACACGGTACATACTCTTGCAACTCGGCCAACGTTGTCTACCTGATACGCTGCAAGAAAGGATGTCCCGAGGCATGGTACATTGGGGAAACTATGCAGACGCTGCGACAACGGATGAATGAACACCGCTCGACAATCACCAGGCAAGACTGTTCTCTTCCTGTTGGGGAGCACTTCAGCGGTCACGGGCATTCGGCCTCTGATATTCGGGTAAGCGTTCTCCAAGGCGGCCTTCGCGACACACGACAGCGCAGAGTCGCGGAGCAGAAACTGATAGCCAGGTTCCGCACACACAAGGACGGCCTCAACCGGGATATTGGGTTTATGTCACACTATTTCACATAAATATTTCTGCTTTTTTCCTCCTGAGTCTTTATCATGCGATCCTAGAATCAGAATTTATGTCACACTATTTGTAACTCCCACAGTTGCGTGGACCTGCAGAGTTTCACTGGCTGTCTTGTCTGGAGACAATACACATCTTTTTAGCCTGTCTTGATGCTCTCTCCACTCCCATTGTTTTGTTTCTTAAAGACTGGATTAGTTGTAAGTATTCGCATTCCAACCATTATTCATGTAAATTGAGTCTGTGTCTTATAAGTTCTGTTTGTGAACAGAATTCCCACTCACCTGAAGAAGGGGCTCAGAGCCTCGAAAGCTTGTGTGGCTTTTGCTACCAAATAAACCTGTTGGACTTTAACCTGGTGTTGTTAAACTTCTTACAGAATTGTACACCACAGAAGGCCATTTGGCCCATCACCTCTTTGAAATATTCAACCTTTTTTTTTCTCTGGAGCGTAGGAGGCTGAGAGGTGATCTTATAGAGGTCTATAAAATAATGAGGGGCATAGATCAGCTAGATAGTCAACATCTTTTCCCAGAGGTAGGAGTCTAAAACTAAAGGGCATAGGTTTAAGGTGAGAGCGGAGAGATACAAAAGGGTCCAGAGGGGCAATTTTTTCACACAGAGGGTGGTGAGTATCGGGAACGAGCTGCCAGAGGTAGTAGTAGAGGCGGGTACAATTTTATCTTTTAAACAGCGTTTAGACAGTTACATGGTTACGATGGGTATAGAGGGATATGGGCCAAATGCAGGTAATTGGGACTAGCTTAGGGATTTAAAAAAAAGGGGCGGCATGGACAAGTTGGGCCAAAGGGCTTATTTCCATGCTGTAAACCTCTACACTCTATAATAATTGCACTGACTCTGCTGTTCTTAACCCTTTAGCTCTGCAATTTTCTCCCCTTCAAGTATCTCTCCAATTCTCTTTTGAAAGTTACAATTGAATCTGCTTCTATCACCTTTGCGGGCAGTGCATCCCTGATCATAACTCAAGGTTAAAAAAAGGGCTGCTCTTCTCATCTTTGGTTCTTTAGCTAATTACCTTAAATCTATGTCCTCCCGTTGCCAGGGAAATAGTTTCTTCTTAGTTATCCAACAAAAACCCTTCACATGTTCACGTTTTGCAGTAATAAAGACAGCAAAACATTCGCAGCTTTGGGAGTTTGTACGCGTCCAGAACATTAGGCAAATCCACAAGTTCCTGTTTGTGGTTCTACACTCCTCCACATTCTGCACTGTTTAGGTTCTCTTAGCATACAATCCCTATCAATGAATTGATGAGAATTCCCATGTTTATGCTTAGTTTCATTGGAAATTTGTTGAATAAGATGTAACTGATTTTTAACACTGTTCAGAAGCACTGCTAAACACCCTCACTGGCGCTAAGAATAATTATCAAGTGCTATGAAGGTGACCATAGGGATGCATTGGGCTCCTTTCAGGCTAGAGCTGGAGATATTGGAGGCATCTTGCAGTTTGTCATCCATCCGTGCATAAAGGAGGTCACTGACTCTCCGTTCATGCTATCTAGTGGTTGCAGCAAGGTTGGTGAAAGGTTACAAAATTTCAACAGAAGAGACTGCAAATAGCCCTGAACGGTGGCCTTGAACAGCTCTGGGTCTAGACTGCCTAGCTGCAGACTATGCTATCTAGGCATAGACTGGAACAGTAAGGTTACCTGACTGATAGGCAACATCAAAGGCATTGATAGGCAGGCAGGGCTGGGAGGGTGAAAGCTATTTTCCCCGAGAGAGGATAGTAGGGCTTGTGCTCCAAGGAGCTACTGCCCTTCTCTAAGGAGCCACCTCAACAATTCAAGTCATCTGTTACACATTGAACTACTGTGACACACTGCACGACCCTCCCAGCTTGCATAGTAGCAAGCTGACCTTGCATGGCTTCACGCTGCACTTCTATTGCAGCACTCAGACTTCAGGTGGAAGCTGCTTGTGCTGCATCTGGTTGGGTGCACGAGCATCCGATAGAGCTGTCCGTGTCTTGCATGCTGGGAAGAGCGTGTTGCAAGTTCTACCCAAAGTCCTATGCCAAATTGGTGCTGGAGTCTTCATGCTCCTCGACATTGACCGCAGGCTATCTGACAGGTTTCCCAATACATCTTCTGAATGTTGCCCCTTCAAAGTGCCCATCTGAGTCCTCTGCAGCAAAACCCATGTGTAGTCTCGCCCTTTGGTATGCTGCATCTTCCTTACCTGGCTGTAAACACCAGGCAGATCCCACCCTGTATTCCAGCCTCTAAATTACACAGTGCCAGTATCTGAGCTGACAGGAGTGAGTGAGAAATTGAGTGATAGTGTGTCTTCATCATCAATGTCTTCTTGCTGATCATTCACTGCCTGGTCAGGTTGCTCTTCTTCAGTGTCCAAAAGGAGAAAGGAAAAGATTAAGAATCTGGTGTGAGGAAGGAGGTGGCGATGAAGAGGTGCATGCTTACACCATCTGCGACTGACAAATCAGAACAGGTTGTGGATGAGGGCGAAATGGGATGTGAGACGTTATATTAGATAATAAAGATATCTTCATCTTTGATGGTTTTGACCCTTCCCCTGGACCTACAAGCAGACATGCACATTTCCCCTCGGTTAACTCATGCTGTCTCAGGTCATGCGCCTCCTTAATCTGCTGCAATCTTTTTGGCTGACATGTTACCATGGTTGACTAACCAGTAGTGTTTGCAAGCTGTGACATGTGGGGGTGAATTTATACAATTTGAAAGCATATGAATGTCAGTTATGAGTCCTAATTGATAGAAATGAATGACAGGGGATATAGTGGATTGAGGAGGGTCTGACACTAATGCTGCAGTGTTTATAAGATAGCATCTAAAGATACATTCACTGGGCAGGATATTCCGGTCACCTCCCCCTCCATACCCCCACTGCGGGTTCCCCGGCAGTCATGGGTGTGAACAACAGGAAACCCCATTGACAGCGGAGGGACCAAAAGATGCAGCCAATGATGGGTCGCCTTCGTCGCTGCAAAACACACCACGGGGGAATCTCACTCATTCACTTTGACCACTCAAAAAAGATCATTCAACTTCTTGTGGCATTCCAATTAACTTCACCGGGCTTGACGCCTGTGGTATTAACCTCCACAGCTCTCTGATGCCCCTGCCGTCCGTGTGTATGTCTGGAGGGGCTCCTGGACTATTTCTCTTCTCCCCCACCAAGGTCTGTTTCACAGGTCAGATTCACTTCCTACACGACTACAGGAAAGTTCTCTATTCATAACCTTTTAAGAGGTGCAGACCAGGCCAGCTTTAAGTGATGCTAGAACCTAATCATATTGTTCCACTACCCAGATATCCAGCCAATCAGCAACATGGTTGGGGAGGCGATGGCCCAGTGGTATTATTGCTGGACTATTAATCCAGAAACTCAGCTAATGTTCTGGGGACCCGGGTTTGAATCCCACCACGGCAGATGGTGGAATTTGAATTCAATAAAAAACACTGGAAATGGTCATCTACTGATGACCATGAAACCATTGCTGATTGTTGGAAAAACCCATCTGGTTCACTAATGTCCTTTAGGGAAGAAAATCTGCCGTCCTTACCTGGTCTGGCCTACATGTGACTCCAGAGCCACTGCAACGTGGCTGACTCTCAACACCCTCTGAATAAGGGCATCCAGGGATGAGCAATAAATGCTGGCCAGCCAGCGACACCCATATCCCACTAATTAATAAATAAAGATACTGAAATCAAACAGTCGACAGCACAAAGCTGATGTGTTGCCAGCATTGGTCAATGGGTATGGGTTATCTGCATGTTGTGAACCCCGGAGCTATCAGAATTTGTCTCCAGGTTATTAAGCACAGGTCTCCCACCCAACAAATCACTGAAAGCTTATCTAATGCTGACACAACTTACAGCAAATATTAGTCCTACAGCAAATATTAGTCTCCCTCACCTCAGACATTCATCACACTTTGGATGAGATTTTAACTTGCTCACAAGCCGTTCACCTGCATATTGATTCTAATTCTCAAAGTAATCCTTAGGGCAAGATAGAAACACAAAAATTGAAAATAACCTTGTCAAGTTTAGCTAAGAAACAATATTTGCAACTAGCCACCCTCAAGATTTCAAAGCTGTGATTTTGTTAATACCTTGTGTCGGAAAACAAATATTCACCAGTACTTTGCTGGATTGGAACTTGAACAGTTAGCCATCTGAAAATTCAACTGAATTACATCCACTGAACGTCATCCTGACTGGATCCAAGGAATCTGGAGCAGTTGGGGCCAAAAGTGTCTGTGAACAACCCAACTGAAAGATTCTGGACCATCATATATCTAATGATGAAGGTCAGGAAAACATGGGAGGAAACAGTATCAGGTTAAATACCTAGGGAAGCTTAAAGGGGGGGATTTCCTAGCCTCCCAGTGGCGTATTTCTCACAGGAGGCTGTACACCATTAACCAGCAGCAGTGTCTTCTGGTGCCGCCACTGGTAACTCACTTCCTGACTCTCCAAAGCCTTTCCCCATCTACAGGGCACAAGTTAGGAGATGGCCTACTCTCCTGAATGAGTACAGCTCTGACAACACTCAAGAAGCTTGACACCATCCAGGACAAAGAAGCTCACTTGATTGGCACCCCATCCACAAATTCCCTTCCTCCGCCACCAACACACAGTAGCAGCAGTGTGTACCTTCTGCAAGATACACTGCAAGAACTCACCAAGGCTCCTTAGGCAGCATCTTCCAAACCCACAACTGCTACCATCTAGAAGAACAAGAGTAGCAAACACATGGGAACCATAACCTGGAAGTTCCTCTCCAAGCACTCACCATCCTGACTTAGAAATATATTGCCGTCACTTTACTGTCACTGGGTCACAATCCTGGAATTGAACAGCACTGTGCCTAACAGCACTGCGGATGTACCTACACTATATGGATTGCAGTGGTTCAAGGCAGCAGTTCAGCACCACCTTCTCAAGGGCAATTAGGAATGGGCAATAAATGCTGGCTTAGCCAGCGATGCCCACATCTCAAAGGAATAAAAATAAATTGAAGCTCACCAACATGTAAACAGAAATTAAACCAATAGTAGGCATTTTTGTTTAACAAACAGAAAACCTTTATCTTTTGTAGTGAACTTTGCTGGGACGTGGAAGCAGGAGATATACAAATGTCTAGTGAAAGAGTATAGAAAAGATAGAAAGGTCTCCCCTCAGACAGGCAAATAATGTTATTTGCCCCCCAAAAAAATCAATAACATTTCCAACAACTGCCGATGAATAAAATATATCAAAGCTACCCAAATTATTCTCATATCAACAATTTTTGGTTTTTAATTCTCTGATATAAACAAATAGGCACTTTTAGAGCATGTTGTTACAAAGCCTTAAGTACTTATTGACTCTATCCCGATAAAGACTGTGCCGGTCTTCTTATCTCATTGCTCTGTTTGCCATCCCTTCTATCAGTCAGTAATTTGGGGTGGAATTCTCCAATCCCTCTTAGGACGGGTTTTTTGACAGACGGGAGCAGAGAATCTAGCGCAAGCAAAAAGTCAGCAACTCGCTGGTGTAAAAGAGTTTGTAATTCTCCTGATGACAGGCTAATGGTGGGTCGGTAATCTTGCTGCCTAATGTGAATGCCATTTGCATTAATTAACATCTCATGAATGAACATCTCAGGAAGGGCAAACACAAGAGGGGGCAATGGGGAAAGGGGGGGGCTGTCCAAGGACTGTGGGGGAAGGGTGAACACGAGGGGGACAATGGGATACCACTTTTTTAACTGCAAGGGGATGCATGCAGATTCTGGTGGGGGGGAGCACGAGGGACGGGTCGCATGGATCAAGGGGAAGGTAGGAATGTCCGCCACAACAACTATAGGATATAGTATTATTTTTGAGTCTAGAGAATAACAAAAGCAAGCTCTGCCTTCACCATCTTGAGGTTTGGGTACATATTAGACATGATGTGGCGATCCGGCGTTGGACTGGGGCGAACACAGTTAGAGTTTTAACAACACCAGGTTAAAGTCCAACAGGTTTATTTGGTAGCAAATACCATAAGCTTTCGGAGCGCTGCTCCTTTGTCAGATGGAGTGGAAATGTGTTTTCAAACAGTGCACAGAGACACAAAATCTTGTAACTATGGCTTATGTCAGTCAACAGAGGCAACTCAAATATGCACATTCTTCACGAAGACCTGTTGCCACATGGAGTTGCAGGCTCCCCACCGCCAGTGGCTTTGAAGATGAGGGCAACACTCTATTTCTTTGCTTCACGTTCTGCCCAGGGATCAACAGTGGACCTGTGTGGCATCTCTCACTATGTAACATTTTGATGCATAGAGGTCATAGATGCCCTTTACAGGAGGCCCATCATTATGTCAGCTTTATTCTGGATAAGGATAGCCAGGATGCAAGATTCATTGACTTCACCACCATCTCAGACTTTCCAAGCATGCAGAGTGCAATAGACTGTATCAATGTGGTTATCTAGGCTCCATGGTGGCAGCCTTAATGTTTATAATTGCAAGGGCTAGCATTCCATCAATGTTTGTGCACAATATCCGATATCCTGAGTCACTCCCAGTTGCCTGAGGTTCTTGAAGTAAGTCAGCAGGGATGGCTGCTTGGGGATGAGATTCCCACTGAAACACTGAATGATGGCAATGGTGCATCACCCTTAGAGTGGTTCTGAGGAGAGAAACGATGCTGCTTACAGCTCCACATGCTCCCTTATAGAGCAGACCATAGGGCTTCTGAAGATGGGCTTCAGATACTTGGAACGCTCAGGTGTGTCACTGCAGTACACTCCCCAGTGGGGCTTCCCGTATCATCCCAGCGTGTTGCACCTTTCGCAACCTGGCAATGCAAAGAGGGAATCCCTTGCCAAGGGATGGACTAGAGGAGGATGAGAGCTCATTGGAGGTTGAAGGTCTAGAGGCCCAGGAACCTCAGTAGGTTGCTGAGTGTCAGTATGAGTGCAATGATGTCATGGAGGAAGACATGGGAAACTTGCCCATGATATTTTAATTGTTGACAGGTTCCAGAAAGAGTAATGTTAAGTGAGGACTTATAACCACATCTCTCCTAGTCCTCAATGCCATTTCCCTTTCATCTCAGCGAATGTCCGACCATGCGCAGTGAGAACATGTCCTGCATTCACACCTACACATTCTGACCTCATGCATCACTAGGCCATTATCTCTGCTTTGTGAATGTGCTCACTCTGGGAATGGAGTCCAGTGAAGAACAAGAGTGGTGCATGAGAAGACTTGAACCTTTCATCACCAACTAATGATGCAAATACTGCCGCAACTGAGATGAAACATGCTGAGGAATCTACTCCTCCCATGCATTTCCTCCGGGTGCTCCAGTTTCCTCCCACAGTCTGAAAGAAGTGTTGATTAGGTGCATTGACCCAAACAGGCGCCGGAGTGTGGCGACGAGGGGAATTTCACAGTAACTTCATTGCAGTGTTAATGCAAGCTTTACTCGTGACTAATAAATAAAATAAATAAATAGAAAAATGTTGTGTTCTGCCACCACCACTGAGGAGACACAAAAGTCTGAGGACGCTCCCAACCGACTCAAGAACTTCTTCCCTGCTGCCTGCAGACTTGAATGGATCTACCTCGCATTAAGTTCATCTTTCTCTACACCACAGGTATGACTCTCTCCTTTCCTTCTCTATGTACAGTATGCTTTGTCTGTATAGCATGCAACAAACAATATTTTGCACTGTATACTAATACATGTGACAATAAATCAAATCAGATTAAAATGTTGCTAGAATGCCAGTGCTGATGAGCTGCCCTCGCTCAGTGGTGTTCCTCGAGGAAGTTGGTTTAGAAAAGCTTACTTCACACACACTTCAAATAAAGATTTAAACAATCCAATAAAAGCAAAATACTATGGATGCTGGAAATCTGAAATAAGAACAGAAAATGCTAGCTAAGATCAGCAGATCTGGCAACACCCGCAGAGAGAGAAACAGAGTTAACGTTTCCAGTCCACATAACTCTTCCACAGAACTGAAAAGGGATAGAAACATAATCTTTGTCAATCTCTCCTTAGCTCAAATCTATGAGCTTATATGCTGTCCCACCATCCCCCAGTATATTCAGTACATTTCTATCCATCTTCAGTTCTGTAGAAGAGTCATATGGACTCAAAATGTTAACTCTGCTTCTCTCGCTCTCTCTCCAGAGTCCCTTACCTGCTGAGTTCATTCAGCATTTTATATTTTTAATTAAAGATTTAAACATATCTCCCTGACATCACACAAGGTTGTGGAGACTGGTTCAACTGAGGTTGACATCCCATGAATGTTAATCTCACAGTAGGACACTGCCACTGACTGGGAGGATGGCTAAACCTCAAATAAGAGAATTTCAGTGTTGGAATTTACAGCACCTTCAGTTGAACAAAACATTCACATAACCATCAAATGTATTCACAAAATTGCTATTTCTTTACAGTGATTGCACACCAGTGACCCAAAAATGACACTGAACTTTCCTAACCCTACCACCAGGCCGAGGTGCAGCCCGGCTTCTGCTGCAGTAGTGGAGGCAGCCTGCTGACTGCTAAATACTGATAACTGTGATGACCTTGGCAAACATCCTCTGGTAGCCGAGGCCTGGATGGCCTCAGCCTGATCAAGGTCTCCTGGCTCAGGGGCAGAAGCACCCTCAGTGGCCTGAGCATCTGGAGAGGATGGGGGCACAGGCAAAGGGCACTGTGAGCAGTTGCAAACCATTGGAGTGTCCCGGGGTGTCTGGCTGATGCTCGGCTTCCCTGTGGGTGCCTGAGGGCTCCAGCCTGACTCCTGCAGGAGATGGTGCACCTGGAGGGAGATTAAGGTGCCTCCACCTTGATGGTGCCCACCAGGCAGTGTGTCTAGGGCTGAGTACAGATCCAGCAAGACCTGTTGGATCAAGGTCTCCATGGTGGTTGCCTATCCTCCCATGGTGGCCTCGAGGCACTCACGTATTGGAGCCCTGACATCAGACAGAACGCTGACGGACTCCTCCATCATTTCCTCTAATTTGCTGAGTGACTATTGAATCTCTGATGTTTACAGAATCCTACAGTGCAAAAGAGCCCCTTCGGACAATCGAGTCTGCACCCATGCATGAAATGCCCTGACCTACCCACCTAATCCCACTTGTCAGCACTTCGCCCACAGCCTTGAATGTTATGGCGTGCCAAGTGCTCATCCAGGTACTTTTTAAAGGATGTGAGGCATACCGCCTCCAGCACCCTCCCAAGCAGTGCATTCCAGACCGTCACCACCCTCTGGGAAAGATGCTTTTCCTCAAATCTCCCCTAAACCTCCCCCCCCCCTCACTTTTAACTTGTGTCCCCTCGTAACTGCCCCTTCAACTAAGCGGAACAGCTGCTCCCTTCCACCCTGTCCATACCCCTCATAATCTTGAGCACCTCAGTCAGGTCGCCCTTCAGTCTTCTCTGCTCCAGAGAAAACAACCTGAGCCTATCCAACCTCTCTTTATAACTGAAGTGTTCCATCCCAGGCAACATCTTGGTCAATCACCTTTGCATCCCCTCCAGTGTATTCACATTCTGAGATTCCTGAAGATATTGAATGCCACAATGAATGTTGGAATGTTGGATGACTTATGCTGCTGGAATGGATGAGATCACTCATCCTCTTCCTGTTCTAAATGGTGTTTTGGGTGCTGTTGTCACCCACGCTGACCTGTTCTGCAACAGCCTCCCAGGCCAGAGACGTGAGGTTGGTATGCTTCTTGAAGCCATCCTGAGATACAGGACATATTTGTGCACCTGCTCTCCTTTGATCAAGGCCTCGAGGGCCTGGTGGGTGAATAGGAATGCTGCCTTCTTCTTGAAGCCTTTGGCCTTCTTCTTGTGGGTGGAAGATATTTCTGCATGTGTCCTGAAGACAGGTGGGCTAGAGAATTTGTTTAAATATGGTACCCAGAGCTTCCATCCCGCCAACTGACAGCAGGTGGACGAATCAGCTCCCGACCCACCAGGTGATTTGGCTCAATACTGGCCTATGCATAACTAATAAGCTTCCAAGCGGTGGAAGTTTCAGCCATTCCGGCTAACTGAGTGGACAGATAGGGTGAAGAGAAAGATCCACTTAATGATCAGCTTAACATATGATAGGTCCCATCAAAAGTCTGATGGCATCATGGAAGAAGCTGAGCTTGAGTCGGTTGGCAGGTGTTCTCAGACTTTTGTATCTTTTTCCCGATGGAAGAGAGAACGTCCGGCTGTGCTCACCCTGAAACCGGAAAATCTCACCCGAGGTCAATGGACTTTTCCATGGCCTGCCCCCTTGCCTGCTCTGATTCCTGTGGTGGACGGAACAGGAAAATTCACCCCAGTATGTCCAAGGTGCGTGGGGTCCTTGATTATGCTGGCTGCTTTTCTGAGGCAGCGGGAAGTGTAGACAGTCAATGGTTTGCATGATGGACTGGGCTACATTCACAACCCTTTGTAGTTTCTTGCAGGTCAGAGCAGGAGCCATACCAAGCTGTGATACATCCGGAAAGGATGCTTTCTATGCATCTGTAAAAATTGGTGAGAGTTATAGCGGACATATCGAATTTCCTTAGCCTCCTAAGAAAGTAGAGGCGTTGGTGGGCTTTCTTAACGATAGTGTCTGCATGGAGGGGCCAGAGCAGTTTGCTGGTGATCTGAACACCTGGAAACCTGAAGCTCTCAACCATTTCCACCTCATCCCTGTTGATATAGACAGGGGCATGTCCTCCACTACGTTTCCTGAAGTTGATGACTCTCTCCTTCGTTTTACTGACATTGAGGGAAAGATTATTTTCGCCGCACCATTTCATCAGATTCTCTATCTCTTTCCTGCACGCTGTCTCGTCATTGTTGGAGATCCGGCCCACTACAGTGGTGTTATCAGCAAACTTGAAAATCGAGTTGGAGTGGAATTTGGCCACACACTCATAAGTGCATAAGGAATATAGTAAGGGGCTGAGGACAAAGGCTTGCGGGGCACCAGTGTTGAGGATGATCGCGGAGGAGGTGCTGTTGCCTACCCTTACTGATTGCAGTCTGTGGGTCAGGAAGTCTAGGATCCCAGTTGCAGAGGGAAGAGCTGAGCCCTAGTCCATGGGGTTTGGAGATGAGTTTTGTTGGGATAATGGTGTTGAAGGGTGAGCTGCAGTCAATAAATAGTTGTCCTTGTTATCCAGATGTAGGGCCAAGTAGATGGCATCTACTGTGTACTTGTTGTGGTGGTAGGCAAACTGTAGTAGACCCAGGCAATCTGGGAGCCTGGAGTTGATGCGTGCCATGACTAACCTTACGATAATAATGATGGATGTCAGAGCCACCGGGCAGTAGTCATTAAAGCACTCTGTCTGGCTTTTCTTTAGTACAGGGATCATCAACTCAGTGAAAGACTCTCTTTGGTCTGTCTGAAACTTGTTGACCCGACCACGTATTGCAGACTGGCACATTCCAAAGCCCAGGACTATGTGCTGGGGATGCACTAAAGATTGGGGTAGCCACTGCGGAGACACAATGGGAGAAGGTTTCTGTCTGAGACTTTCCTGCCATAGCGAACTGAGGGGAGTGGAACTGTATAGAATCCCCTTGGGCTATATGACTTGCATTGAAAATGCACGGAGAGTATTACATATATCACAATTGTAGGAAAGCAGCTCAGAGTGCAACTTGATCTATGTAGACAACTGTAATGACCATTTTGAAATGTCAGTAATATTTCTTCGACTTTACTGAAACACCTCAGAGTGCAATGCGATGTATGTAGAGAACCTGAACCTGCACTTTGTGTGACAGCCACTTTGAAATGTTTTGATTTGATTTACTGTCACATGTATTAATATAGAGTGAAAAGTATTGTTTCTTGCGCGCTATACAGACAAAGCATACCATTCATAGAGAAGGAAATGAGAGAGTGCAGAAGGTAGTGTTATAGTCATAGCTAGGGTATAGAGAAAGATCAACTTAATGCGAGGTAGGTCCATTCAAAAGTCTGATGGCAGCAGGGAAGAAGCTGTTCTTGAGTTGGTTGGTACGTGACCTCAGGCTTTTGTATCTTTTTCCCCGACGGAAGAAGGTGGAAGAGAGAATGTCCGGGGTGCATGGGGTCCTTAATTATGCTGGCTGCTTTGCCGAGGCAGCGGGAAGTGTAGACAGATTCAATGGATGGGAGGCTGGTTCGCGTGATGGATTGAGCTACATTCACGACCTTTTGTAGTTTGCAATGTTCTTTCAGATATTTTACAAATAAAGTGTAGTTTGCAAAAACAATTTGCACCAGTTACATTGAAAATTATGTTCCTAAGACTCAAGAGGACAGAGATAGGCTGTACAAGAAGACTGAAAAGGAATGATGAAAATAATAGTTTTGTTGAGAAGCAGGTAGGAGGCCAGTTAAACAGAAATTGTGGAATAGAAAAGTGCAGAGCTTCAAGTGGGAGATTGAGGAGTTTCAGAGTAAAGTTGCAAGGGTTTTGTTGGGAGTGGGTTGAGAGAAAGCGTGAGGCTACTTTATTTTTCACAGCAGAACAGTGAAAGCAGTGGGATGGAAGGAGAAACGTGGATGTTAATAGAGGCAAAAAAGTGGTCGGACATAGACCAAAGTTTTCCGTCTCACTCGCCACAGGAATCATAGCGGGTGAGACAAAAAATTTGGCAGACCATTCGTAGGTCCGTTGAGCTCGGGAGATTGGGAGGGAATTTCCAAGTTTTGGGCACACGAGTCCGGAGAATCCTGCCCACAGTCTTAACTTACATTCTTATCTGAAAAGAGGTGCCAAGGCAAGGGTAAGACTAAAGGTACAGGAATAAGAGTTGTTGTAAAGGGAGGGATTGAGGCAAGACAGGAGGGTGATAACTTTGATGGAGTCGGGGGTGTGGGGAGATGCAATGGGATGCAGAGGAGTTAATCTCCTTGGCCTTTTCCTTAAAGGAGCTGAGGTCTCAAAATGGATGTTGAAAAGCCCGATAATACAGGGTTATGGGTTCAGAGACCCACGGTAGTGTTCCAGATGAAAGGCTGCTTGTAAACATAAACTAATAGGTGTCCCAAGTAAGACTTGCAGGTGCATAAAGAATGAGTTCAAAGAGGGGGCAGCAGTATTCATACATTAGGAAAGTTATCTCAACCACCAAACCACCAGTGGCACGGTGACACAGCGGTTAGTATTGCTGCCTCACAGCGCCAGGGACCCAGGTTCGATTCCTGGCTTGGGTCACAGTCTGTGCGGAGTCAGCACGTTCTCCCCGTGTCTGCGTGGGTTTCCTCTGGGTGCTCCGGTCTCCTCCCACAGTCTGAAAGATGTGCTGGTTAGGGTGCATTGATGTGGAGATGCCGGCGTTGGACTGGGGTAAACACAGTAAGAAGTTTAACAACACCAGGTTAAAGTCCAACAGGTTTATTTGGTAGCAAAAGCCACACAAGCTTTCGGAGCTGCAAGCCCCTTCTTCAGGTGAGGCCTGAAGAAGGGGCTTGCAGCTCCGAAAGCTTGTGTGGCTTTTGCTACCAAATAAACCTGTTGGACTTTAACCTGGTGTTGTTAAACTTCTTAGGGTGCATTGGCCATGGTAAATTCTCGCTCAGTGTACCCGAACAGACGTTCGAGTGTGGCGACTAGGGGATTTTCACAGCAACTTCATTGCAGTGTTAATGTAAGCCTACTTATGACGCTAATAAATAAACTTTAAATCTTAAAAAAAACATTAAATTATCTTGATTTGGAAAAAAAATCAAATGATTCCATTTATATAGCATCTTTCACAGCCACCAGACATCCCAATGCACTTTACAGCCAATGAAATGGTTTTGAAGTGCAATCACTCTTGTAGTGTAGGACATGCAGCAGCCAATTTGCACACAGCTAACTCCCACACAGAGCAATGTGATAATGACCAGATAATCTGATTGAAGGAGTAAATATAAACCAGAAGATTGGCAATAACTCCTCAAATTTCTTTATAATAGCACTATGGGATCTGTTATGGTCTCAGAAGACAGACAGACAGAGCCTTGGTTTACTGTCCCATCCGAATGATGGATCAGGTCAACTCCTTCACCAAGGAAAGAATGGATGAAAATGAACTGAAATCAATGGAAGAGAGAATCGGGTAAGATGAAAAACAGATAATATTTAAAATTATTAATGTCAAGTGGTACAAAACCAAGGTTACAATATCAGATGAAGCAACCGGGTAGGTACAGAAGGATCTAGCTAGTATTT
The DNA here is from genome assembly GCF_964213995.1 of Mustelus asterias. NCBI lineage: Eukaryota > Metazoa > Chordata > Chondrichthyes > Carcharhiniformes > Triakidae > Mustelus > Mustelus asterias. The sequence continues at coordinate 18,685,826 of NC_135819.1, forward strand.
ACAGAGGGAAGGTGAAGTTAATACAGATAAATGCAAGGTCTTGCAAATTGGAAGAAAAAGGCGGCACATACTTAATTAATCACCAGGGGGAGATGCTGGAAGATGTGGGACTGATGAATTATATACTGATTACGTCTGACCCCTGTAACCATCAAGACAAAGGATGGGATATTCCAGCCCTTCTCACCAGCGGGATCTCCAGTTCCACCAAAGATGATTCCCGCAGTGGGATGGGCGAACCAGTCAAACACTGCAGACATCGGCGGGACCAGAAGATCCCGCCAGTGGCCAATGGTTTGCCGCCTCTGCTGCTGTAAAACATGCCACCAGAAGTTGAGAGAGTAGCTTCAGTAGAGAAATCCCATCCTATTTGGCATCTGGTATAGAAACTTCCCTCAGAGCCACCCCAAGATCTTCAACTGGGACTGGGAAATCTGTGGAGTAGGGAAAATCCTGCCTCCTCTAACCGGGGACCATTTATTGGCAAATGCACATCATCACCTCACAGCTGGGAAACTTTCTGAAGATAGTATTTGATAAAAATGACATTCATATCTTTGATAATGGGCTAGACTAAAATGGAAGATACCTGAAGATATTATGAAGAGGGTTAACTATGTTTTCTCTCCCTATAGATGCTACCAGACCTGCTGATTTTTTCCAGCATTTTCTGTTCTTATTCTGGAAGATACCTGATCCAGTTCAAACTAACAACCATATTATTGCCAAGTAAAATGCAACCTTTCTGAATTATTTCATATATTATATTCAAACATAATACTTTAACGAAGTAAACAGTATTATCAAGTATTAGCAACATATTTGAAATGTACAATTCATAGAATTCCTACAGTGCAAAGAGGGCCATTTGGCCCTTCAAATCTGTACTCACTCTCCGGTAGAGCATCTTTATCCAGGCCCACACCCCACCTTACCACCATGACCTCATGTTTTTACCCCGCTAATTCCCCTAACCGACACATCGAAGGGGCAATGTAGCATGGCTATATCCCACCTAACCTATGCCTATAGGTTATATAATCTATGACCTATTTTTGGATTGTGGAAGGAAACTAGGGCACCCGGAGGAAACCCACACATATTTGGGGAAAATGTGCAGACTCTGCACAGACAGTCATCCAAGACTGGAATTGAACCTGGGTTCCTGATGCTGTGAGGCAGCAGTGCTAAAAGGGTGAAGGATTTCCTTTCCAGAAAGGCATCAGAGAACTATATTGTTTTACTGATTATCAATGATATTTAACAGACCCCATTACTGATACTACCTTTAAATTCCAGATTTTATTAATTGAATTTAAATCCCATCAGCTGCTGTGGTGGGATTTGAACTCAAGTCCCCAGATAATTAGTTTGGACCTCTGGTAAAGGGTGCAGTGACATTACCATTACATCACCATGCCCCCCTCCCCATCCCCCCTCCCCAAAAATGCCACCATCCCCGCAGAATGTCCCCCCCCATTAACGTGACAAACTATCCAACAAATTGCTTGTTTCACAAGAACAAAAGCTAAAAGCGCTGTGTGAAATGTCACCACCTGTGATCGAGTTTCTGTACAAATTGCATTGTGTGCTCGCAAACAAGTGAATGTGCTTTTCCCATAGACTGTGCCTCCATATTCTACATAGTGAGAGAGGTTTAAGGATTCATTTTAAGTGATGTTTAAGTTTGACTTTGTCACCTAAAAGGAGTTCTGTTTTCATGTTTTGTTTAAAAGTTTAATTGATGACAATTACAAAGTTCTTCTCTCTATTTGAGCAGGTTTACAAGCAGATGCTTGTGGTCTGAAACTGGCTGTCATCCCTACCTTGCATCAAGGAAACGAGAGCGTAGGATCATGACTGCTTCACACGTGCTCTGTTTTAGCTGCATCTGGATGGTGCTGAATTTCCGGTGGATTATGGAAACCATACGCTCGATCTCCTTTGGTGAGATAGGTCTGGTCCGACTTTGTTCACGAAGCAAGTTCATAACATGTGTGGTAAATTCACTACATGCCTGCAAACACAACACACCAGGGTCAGAATATGCTTCAACAAGGGATTCACATGATGAAATGCACAGATGGGTGCTAACTACAGCATTTTTCATTCCTTCACAACTGTTAATTAGTCAGCGTGTAAAGCTCTGAGCACTTAGGGACCAGTGTATGGATGACAGACAATACTTCAGAAGAAAATGTTGCATCACACAGTGTTTATCCTCGAGAAGGGATCCTTCATAGGCTTGGGTTAATCCTGTATTTTTGTACAACATGGAAAGCTTTTCAAAGTTCTTTGTTCACTTGTGCCGTTAGGAAGTTCTTCAATGCTCACAATCACCGCAACTTGAAACATGCCTTCAAAACATTCGCTATCAAGTATCCGGCATCCTGCTAGACATGTAGCTCATCTGGAAAAGCTTCTCCCCAATATTATATCCCCCCTCCTTAACTGAAGGTGTTTATTGCTGTTCGCAGAATTTTGATGTGGAGATGCCGGCGTTGGACTGGGGTAAACACAGTAAGGAGTTTAACAACACCAGGTTAAAGTCCAACAGGTTTATTTGGTAGCAAAGGTCACGAGCTTTCGGAGCGCTGCTAGTGGCGTTTGCTGCCAAATAAACCTGTTGGACTTTAACCTGGTGTTGTTAGACTCCTTACTGTGCAGAATTTTGAACAGCTTAGCTTTCAGTTAGTCCAATAATATAATCTGTAACTCTCTTGGAACTGTCAGAAGTCAAACAGGAGATGCTACATTGGTCGCACAAACAGTTTGCAAACTGAACTGGGCTTCAGTGATGTAGCCTGATGGCAGTGTGGAGGTTTCGACAACATGAAATACAAATAATGACAGAAAGATCTAATTATTAAAAATCTAGTGTTTGTTCACACTTTGTGCTGACAAAGCCTTTGTTTTTCTCATTGGATTTTGGGTTGGATATTGCCATTATAAAATGTGTTTCTTTCACGAGGAGACTGCCTCTACTGCATATGTCTGTAATTACAAGCTGACATGTTTACATAGGGAGTTTCCATATACATCTGTACACATAGGAATTTATAATGAAAACAGCTGACATGAGGTACGTACAGACACATGGGCAGCATTTTGATGCTCCCCCCAAGGTGGTTCTGGGGTGGTGTGGAGTTGGTGGTTGGGAGGGGGGCAGGATTGAATGGGCAGGATTCGGGGATTCAGCCTAGAAATCCACCTGCCCAAACCCAGATGCAATTTCATGCTTGGGAAGGCAAGGGCTTGAGTGGGAAACTTAATGGCCAATTAGAGGCTTTATTCCCACCCTGCCTCAATTTTTAGACTGGCGGGAGTGGGTGTGGGTAGGGTGGGAAAGTGACATTTACACTTTCCCATCTCGGGCGGGAGACCTTACTCTGAAGGCCCCCTCAGAGTTGGGGCACGCACCCTCCCGGGATGTTGGAGCTCAGGAATGCCCACCCTCCCACCCCCAGCCAATCGGTCACCACTCTTAAAATTCTACCCATGATTTTGATAGAGACAGATGCAGCAGCTGAGTAAACTTTCTCCAGTTCACACTTTAGTCGATAAAATTATAACGTTTTGCCAGATTAATTAACCTTTAGACAACAGTAGCTGCGCTACAAATAGATCTCAATAAAAATAATGGTTTCTTTGAACAGTTTTGCAATTTAGCTTTTGTTATGATCAAGATTTACAGCAGTTGCCATTTTCCAGAGCTTGTGCAGGAGCCAGTTGTAGGTCAATAGTTTACTGTCTGACAGTAAATCAACTTGAAACTTTCTTTCAGTTCTGAAAAGTCAACCTGAAAAGTAAACTCTGTTTTCCTCTCTCCACAGATGCTGCCAGACTTGCTGAGTATTTCCAGCACTTTCTATCTTTATTTTGTAGCAAACATTTCATACATAGAAAATAGAAGGAGTAAGCCATTTACGATTTACATAGCTGATTTGGAGTTGGGGACCAAGTGTCGTGTGTCAAAATTCGCAGGTGACACTGAGATGAGTGGCAGAGCAAAGTGTGCAGAGGACGCTGAAAGTCTGCAAAGGGATATAGATAATCTAAGTGAGTGGGCGAGGGTCTGGCAGATGGAGTACAATGTTGGTAAATGTGAGGTCATCCATTTTGGTAGGAATAACAGCAAAATGGACTATTATTTAAATGGTAAAAAATTGCAGCATGCTGCTGTGCAGAGGGACCTGGGTGTCCTTGTGCAGGAATCTCAAGGAGTTGGTTTGCAGGTGCAGCAGGTAATTAAGAAGCAAATGGAATTTTGTCCTTTATTGCTAGAGGGATAGAGTTTAAAAACAGCGAGGTTATCTTGCAGCTGTATAAGATGCTGGTGAGGCCATACCTGGAGTACTGTGTACAGTTTAGGTCTCCTTACTTGAGAAAGGATATACTGGCACTGGAGGGGGTGCAGAGGAGATTCACTAGGTCGATTCCAGTGTTGAGAGGGTTGGCTTATGAGGAGAGACTGAGTAGACTGGAACTATACTCATTGGAATTCAGAAGAATGAGGGGAGATTTTATAGAAACAAATAAGATTATGAAGGGATTAGATAAGATAGAAGCAGGGAAGTTGTTTCCACTGGCAAGTGAAACTAGAACTAGGGGGCATAGCCTCAAAATAAGGGGAAGCAGATTTAGGACTGAGTTGAGGAGGAACTTCTTCACACAAAGGGTTGTGAATCTGTGGAATTCCCTGCCCAGTGAAGCAGTTGAGGCTACCTCATTGAATGCTTTTAAGACAAGGACAGATACATTTTTGAACAGTAAAGCAATTAAGGGTTATGGTGAGCGGGCAGGTAAGTGGAGCTGAGTCCACGAAAAGATCAGCCATGGTCTCATTGAAAGGCAGAGCAGGCTCGAGGGGCCAGATGGCCTACTCCTGCTCCTAGTTCTTATGTTCTTATTCGGCCCTTCAAGCCTGCACCACCATTCATTATCATGGCTGATCATCAAATTCAATATCCTGATCCCCCGCCTTCCCCCCCCCCATATCCCTTGATCCCTTTAGCCCCAAGAGCTATATCAAATTTCTTCTTGAAATCCCACTATGTTTTGGCCTCAGCTATTTACACACAACCACCACCCTCTGGGTGAAGAAACTTCTCCTCACCTCAGTTCTAAAAGGTTTACCCTCTTTGTTTCACTTCTTGTTTAAATAGATTTTAATGATTTGAATGGATTTGTTTGAGGTATGAGATTTGAATTGGAATGTATTTGATGGATTGAGGATGTTGGGCTGTATAACCCTTCACGTTATTTGGTTACATACCTGCTCATATTTCTCCAGCTCCGAGTGGTAAATCTGTCGGATTTGTGTGAGTTTGGCTCTATAGTCGGAGTGCTCGATGGAGTTGTCATTCGGTGATCCACCTGATGCTGCTGCCGCAGCTGCAGCTGCTGCTGACCCTCCGCCCTTCTCAGGCCCAGACACTCCTTCAGCCAACAGCATGTTGTCCAGTCTCATCAACTGTGGGTCTGGGGGCTCCTCTTCCTGGACACCTCGAATACTCAGCACTGTGGAGAGAAGAAGGAGAATGTTACAGTCGCTGCAATGGAAACATCCAACAAGAGGGGGAAAAAATGCACTTTGCCTCTAGCTACAGTTGCCAAAGTTTATTTTACCATTCACAAGTGGGCTTACATTAACACTACAACAAAGTTACTATGAAAATCCCCTAGGTCGCCACACTCCGGCACCTGTTCGGGTACACTGAGGGAGAATTTAGCATGGCCAATCCACCTAACCAGCACGTCTTTTGGACTGTGGGAGGAAACTGCAGCATCCGGAGGAAACCCACGCAGGCACGGGAAGAACGTGCAGACTCCACACAGTGACTCAAACTGGGAATCGAACTTGGGTCTTTGGTGCTGAGAGGCAGCAGTGCCAACCACTGTGCCACCTAACACAGCGCATTATTTTTCAGTACATTCTGTACAACCCTCACCCATGCCTTCATACATCTAGATTTGACCAATGCAACACACGACTGGCTGGTCTCCATAAAGCTGGGGTTATACACTGCCCATGTCTTACAGCAAGCCTCATGTCCCACACATTCCCACCTTGTTTTCAAATCCCCCTCCCTATCTCAGCAATGCCCTTCAACACTATAACCCTCCGAGATATTAGCGATTCTCTTGCGCATTCCCAATCATAACTGTGCCACCATGGTGGTCATGCCTTCAGTTGTGTAGGCCCCAAGTCTTTGAATTCCCTACCTGCATCTCTTAAAGCTTACCTCCTTGATCAAGCTTTTTGTCATCTGGCCTAATATCTATTTATGTGACTCAGTCATTGAGGTTTACAGCAGGGCAACAGGCCCTTCGGCCCAACTTGTCCATGCCGTCCAATTTTTACCACTAAACTAATCCCAATTGCCTGCATGTGGCCCATTTCCCTCTATACCCATCTTACCCATGTAACTATCTAAATTCTTTTTAAAAGACAAAAATGTACCTACCTCTACTACTACCTCTGGCAGCTCATTCCAGACACTCACCACCCTGTGTGTGAAAAAATTGTCCCTCTGGACCCTTTTGTATCTCTCACCTTAAACCTATGCCCTCTAGTTTTAGACTCCCCTACCTTTGGGAAAAGATGTTGACTATCGAACTTAGACCTCTATAAGATCACCCCTAAGTCTCTTACGCTCCAGAGAAAAAAGTCCCAGTCTATCCAGCCTCTCCTTATAACTCAAACCATCAAGTCCCGGTAGCATCCTAGTAAATCCTTTTTGCACTCTTTCTAGTTTAATAATATCCTTTCTATAACAGGGTGACCAGAACTGTACACAATATTCTAATTGTAGCCTTACTAATGTCTCGTACAACTTCAAAAAGACGTCCCAACTCCTGTATTCAATGTTCTGACCAATGAAACCAAGCATGCCAAATTCCTTCTTCACCACCCTGTCCACCTGTGACTCCACTTTCAAGGAGCTATAAACCTGTACTCCTAAATCTCTTTGTTCTATAACTCTCCTCAACTCCCTACCATTAACTGAGTAAGTCTTGCCTTGGTTCGATCTACCAAAATGCAACACCTCACATTTATCTAAATTAAACTCCATCTGCCATTCATCAGCCCACTGGTTCAACTGATCAAGATCCCGTTGCAATCCTAAATAACCTTCTTCACAGTCCACTATGCCATCAATCTTGGTGTCATCTGCAAACTTACTATGCCTCCTATATTCTCATCCAAATCATTAATATAATAACAAATAACAGCAGACCCAGCACAGATCCCTGAGACACATCGCTGGTCACAGGCCTCCAGTTTGAAAAACAATTGTCTACAACCACCCTCTGTCTTCTGTCATCAAGCCAATTTTATATCCAATTGGCTACCTCATCCTGGATCCCGTGAGGTTTAACCTTCTGCAACAACCTTGTCAAAGGCCTTGCTAAAGTCCATGTAGACAACGTCAGCTGCACTGCCCTCATCTACCTTCTTGGTTACCCCTCCAAAAAACTCAATCAAATTCGTGAGACATTATTTTCCACTCGCAAAGCCATGCTGACTGGCCCTAATCAGTCTTTGCCTCTCTAAATGCCTGTAGATCCTATTTTTCAGAATACCCTCTAACAACTTACCCACTATAGACATTAGGCTCACTGGCCTGTCGTTCCCAGACTTTTCCCTGCAGCCCTTTTTAAACAAAGGCACAACATTTGCCATCCTCCAATCTTCAGGCACCTCACCTGTGGATGCCGATGATTCAAATATCTCTGCTTGGGGACTCGCAATTTCCTCCCTCGCCTCCCACAACTTCCTGGGATACATTTAATCAGGTCCCGGGGATTTATCTACCTTGATGCACTTTAAAACTTCCAACACCGCCTTATCTGTAATACGTACACTCCTCAAGACATCACTATTTATTTCCCCAAGTTCCCTAACATCCATCAGTTACACATTTTGTTCCATAATGCACCTGGAAACGCCTTGGGACGTTTCATCACATTAGCCAGAAACACACACATCCACAAATGAATAAAAAAATGGTGCTATCTAAGTTGTTATTGCTGATGTCATTACTGTAATTTAAAGGGAGATTCAATTTACACTCTGAAGAAACATTTAATTCTAATTTGAAATAGTTCAAAATAGATTTTTTAATTAACTGGAGTATTTTGTACAATTCTGGGTGCCACACTACAGGACACACTGGAGAGAATGCAGAAGAGGTTTACAAGAATGATTTCAGGAATGAGAAACTTCAGTTATGAGGATAGATTGGAGAGGTTGAGACTGTTTTCCTTGGAGAGAAGAAAGCTAAGAGGAGATTTGATAGGGATGTTCAAAATCATGAGTGGGCTGGACAAAGTAAACGGGGAGAAACTGTTCCCGCTCGGAAAAGGATCGAGAATGAGAGGGACACGGATTGAAAGTGATTTGCAAAATAAGCAAATGTTATGCAAGAAAAAACTTTCACACAGCGAGTGGTTACGTCTGGAATACACAATTGAGGCATTCAAGAAGGCATTAGATTATTTTTTGAATAGAAACAAAGGTAAAGGGTGCAGGGAAAAGGCACTTGATACTGCTCATTTGGAGAGCCGGTGCAGACAGGATGAGCCAAATGGCCTCTTTCTGCCCTGTAACAAACACTTCTGTGATTCTGTGAAAACAACTAAATGAATAAACTCTGCCCAAATGGTCTAGTCAGCCTTGGCTTGTGCCCTGAAGTTTGTGTTCTGCTGGCTGTAAGCTTCCGTGAATGCAATATTCCAGAGTTAAAACTTGCAATGGAGCTACTGTACAAATCTACCCACTCAGGTTAGCAAATCATTTCAAAAGTCAATACCTAGCTTATCATTTAAAGTGTGGTATTGACATTTACCATTTTTACTTCATTAAAATTTTATATTTCTTCAAAATCCATATCAAAATTAAACTGCAATATTGAATTTTGACAAATGCTTTTAAAATAATGAAGGTCAATTCTCCCAGCATCAATAATCGGTTAAAAGATCTCAACATTGATTCCTGATTAACTGATCCCATATTAAAAGACTTCCATTTTTCAAAAACATCATTCTTCAGTTATTCATCGAGTGAAATCAGCAATCAATGCTACAGATTAGATTCAGAAAAAATCCTGAACCATATTTTATAAACATTAGTTTGCACTGTGTGATTGCTTTCTATGCTGGTTATGTTACTGCAGTGCTCAATGTGCACATATATGAAGTCACTAATGCTTGTTGGATGAAGATCATGAAGATGAAGATTTTGCTTACTGCGCTCATTGTTTTTCCCACATTTCCAGTAGAGGGAGTATGCCACTTTATTTAATAGACTGAGATGGGCAGTTGAACAGAATCTGAAAACATTTCCCCACATGGGGCCCAGAGCAAACATGCCACCAAATCATAAGACATAATGAATGACTTCCCTCCATTCTCTGCAATCAATTTTCAACCAAGTTACAGTCCTTTTGTAATCACCTTCAAGAACAGAAAGTCTGCCGCCGGAGTTTGCACCACACGTAGAAATCATAGAAACCCTACAGTGCCCATCGAGTCTGCACTGACAACAATCCCACCCAGACCCTACCCCCGTAATCCCACATATTTATCCCGCTAATCCTTCTAACCTACGCATCCCGGGACACCAAGGGGCAATTTAGCGTGGCCAATGCACCCAACTTGCACATTTTTGGACTGTGGGAGGAAACTGGAGCACCCGGAGGAAACCCACGCAGACACGGAGAGAACGTGCAAACTCCACACAGACAGTGACCCAAGCCGGGAATCGAACCCGAGTCCCTGGAGCTGTGAGGCTAACCACTGTGCCACTGTGCTGCCCCAAAATTGGAAGCTTTGGATTTTGATATGAATCTCCCGATTTTTGCACTGTTTCAGTAGTATCACAAATGTTTGTTTCAAATAAAAGATGAACAAATCAAAAATACATTCCACTGTTTCAAACATTTGCTTGAATTTGGAGATGCTGCATCTAATTTACTGTTTGTGCAAATTGGAAAAACTGAAACACTTCCTTTTATATGCAAAATACATTTTGGCTCAGTTTCAGGAATCAAGGGCAGCAATGCTGGAAATATACATTAGGTTAAGATAATCTTTTAAGAATATACGAACAGTTAATGTGCGAGACCCTTCCTCTATCCTGGATTTTAAGGGTCTTAAATCTCTTAAAGATGCTGGCTGACTCATTGTGTATCCCTCGTGTTTTTTTGTGGTCTGAGGTATTTAACAATAGTAATTTGTTTTTCTTCTTGTAGCTTATGCAAACAGTTACAAGCAGACAGCGTGACCTCGATACTTAGTGACATCTCATCACTCCAACAACAATTTTCTTGCTTTCTAAACAAAATACCTGACAGGCTTTATATAGAGCACAGCATAATTCTGGGGTTTGATCAACAAACCAGACAGACAAGTTTCCTTCCGCTACAATGCCTGTCAATGTCCCTGTCTCCCTCCAACTGTCCATAAACCACGGCCAGGCTAGCTCCAATTGTTTATAGAATCATAGAAACCCTACAGTGCAGAAGGAGGCCATTCAGCCCATCGAGTCTGCACCGACCGTGCAGTAATATGAAAGCAAAATAGTGCGGATGCTGGAACTTGGAAATTAAAAAGGGGAAATGCTGGAAATAAAGCCAAAATATTGCAGATGCTGGAATCGCAAACAAAAACAGAAAATGCTGAAAAATCTCAGCAGGTCTGACAGCATCTGTGGAGAGAGAATAGAGCCAACGTTTTGAGTCTGGATGACCTTTCGAGGCTCGGGACAGTGAGCAAGGTGGAGAATTGAAATGACAGTAAGATCGGGGTCATGTGTGTGGACAAAATGGAGATTGCTTTTGTTTTCAGGTGGCATCCGTTCATTACTCTAACATTTCCACCTCCTCTAGACACATATTTTCTTATTCCGCGTTCCATTAGCTTTTCCTTCGAGTCTTGGGTCACCAACTACTTTGTTGTTTAATTTCTCCCATTTTCACCCTTAGACCTACCCTTTGTCCTTCCCTCCTCACCTCCCTCCCCCTTTTCCTTGTTTAAACTCATTACATTTCTAACTTCTCTCAGTTATGATGAACGATCAGAGACCTGAAATGTCTGATTCTCTCTCCACAGATGCTGCCTGATCCAGAGTGTTTTCAGCATCTGCTGTTACACACGCCTGCAGAAACAGGCAATGTGATAGCACAAACCCAACTTGGATACCTACCTTGGACTAGGTTTTATAGACACACAGTGACAGACCTATCGCTCAGAACAACAAAAGCAGAGCACTAGATTAAGAGTTCCCGGAGCCCTGGAAACATCCAGAGAACTCGGCGCAGCCCAATCCATTATATTACAAACCTGCAGTCAAATGCATCAAAAAATAGGCCTCAATAATGTTTATACACTGTTCATAATAAAAGATAAATTACAATGTTTTAACTTACAAACTCTGGTGGGTAGCTCATGCTTTAACTGGGACTCTCAGGGCACAGGCCCCAAAGGCCCTTGTGTTATCTCACCCGTCAAGAACTTTAGAAATAATTTGGATCCAGTTTTCTCACAATGTTTCTCCCTCTTGGCCGCTCAATCTCTGTTAGATATTTACATAGGCAGACATAACAATATAACATGTTAAGTTTTACATTTTGCACATTCCCTATGCTTACAAGAATATTGTGTCATATAAATTCTGTCACACTGACAGTCTGCTTTAAGCTGAGATATGTATCCATGATTATATGATGCTTACTATTATACTTCACTTTCAGTCTTCCCAAGGCTAGGTGTCACTGTGGCACTATTCCATATGTACCTCATTGTCATAGCATTCTCATGTCACTTTCTCTCGGGCAAACTCTTGTCCCTGGGTCCCTACCTTACAATTTTTTGCTCCCATTGTTTTTATTCAGTGTTTTTTCCCGTTTTCCTGCTTTTTAAAAAAAAAGCCCAGTTCCCTCTTTCTCTGCTACCTTGCCCATATCTTTTTAAAAGCCCAATAGCTTCCCACTGTTTCCTCGACCTTCTGTATTCTCCAGGTGCCAGTTATACACCGTTGCTCCGAGCCTGCTGCTCTGAGCCTTTCCACACTCTGACTCGCTCCTGGACCTCCAACACTTGGCTCCCCGCCTCCAGTCATTCTTGCGCAAATACAGAAAATGTGTAACTTAAAAATGAGACTGCTGGTTTCCCAGCCCAGTGGCAGCTAAGATTCAACAGACAGGGAGGAGGAGAGGATAATGGTGACAAATGAGATGTCAAACCAAGCTGCTCTCTCAGATGGACAGAAAAGATCTTCTGGCAATATTTCGAGGAGGAACAGGGGAGCTCTCCCCTGTGTCTTGGCCAATATTTATCCTGATCAGTCAACATCTCAGAACAGATTATCTGGTCATTATCACATTGCTGTTTGTGGGGATGTGCAGTGCACAAATTAGCTGCTGTATTTGCCACACTACAACAGTAAGCACACTTCAAAAGAAACTTCATTGACTGTAAAGCACTTTGAGGTGTCTGGTGATCATGAAAGCCACTATATAAATGCAAGTCTTTTTTTTACAGAAGGCTTGGGTTTATAAATGATAGGATTAGGTGGTTTTTATATTCCAGATTTTTTGATTAACTGTATTTACATTCCGCCAGTTGCCGTGTGGGACCTGAACCCATTTCCCAGAGCATTAGACTGGATCTCTGGATTACCAGTTCAGTACACCACCATCTTCTTCTCTCTGCCTCTTTCTATTCTTCAACGCTTATTACTCTGAACTTGTCCTGTGATCCTCTTGTATTTTTTTGTTTCTGTCTGTCCTCATCAAAGGGGGGTAAAAATAAAGTAAAGCTTATTTATTAGTCACAAGTAAGGCAATGAAGTTACTGTGAAATTCCCCTAGTCACCACACTCTGGTGCCTGTTTGGGTACACTGAGGGAGAACTTAGCACGGCCAATGCATTTAACCAGCATGTCTTTCAGAATGTGGGAAGAAACCGGAGCACCCGGAGGAAACCCACGTAGACACTGGGAGAACGTGCAAACTCCCCATAGACAGTGACCCAAGCCGGGAATTGAACCCGGGTCCCTGGCGCTGTGAAGCAGCAGTGCTAACCACTGTACCACCGTGCGGGAAAATGCAATAAGATGGAGCTAAGAAGATCGAGATAGGGTGATGCAGCTGGGAAGAGAAGGGATGGCGGGAATGGAATGAAAGGGAACCCATAGGTTGTGGGAAGCAGATATGGAGCAAGGAAATACAGACCATCTCCTCCAAGTTGTTTTCTACTAATGTCCTGAAATTCATTACACTAAAGTAGGCCAAAGAGCCTGGCTAGATTCTTTCCCACTGGCTTCCCTTCACTTTCAAACTTCAAAATGAGCAGAAGAATGAACGAGAGAGAAACCAATGTGAGAGAAAGAGGAGGAAGAGAAAAATGACAAATTGAGAGAGAAAAACAAAGAGAGGACAGTGAAAAGAAAGGTGAGAGAGAGGGTAACAGATAAACAGACGAGAGAGGATGGACTGAAATTAAAAAGTACTAAGGAGTGGATCATGGGACAAGTTCAGAGTAATAAGCACTAAAGAATATAAACAGACAGAGGAATTGGCGGTGTAGAGGTTCCAGGTACGATAAAATAGAATCATAGAATCCCTTCAGAGCAGGAGGCGGCCATTCGGCCCATCGAGTCTGTAGCGACCACAATCCCACCCAGGCCCTATTCCTGTAACCTCATGTATTTACCCTGCTAATCGCCCTGACATTAAGGGGAAATTTAGCATGGCCAATCAACCTAACCCGCACATCTTTGGACTATGGGAGGAAACTGGAGCACCCGGAGGAAACCCACGCAGACATGGGGAGAACACTGTCCACACAGACAGTGACCTAAGCTGGGAATCGAACCCAAGTTCCTGGCGCTGTGAGGCAGTAGCGCTAACTACTGTGCCACCATGCTGCCCAACAGGGCGTTTGGAACCAGGCCTGGGAACAGGAAATATTAACAAAGCAAATTGCAAAATTTCACCAAGAAACAGTCTTGAGCGATGTGACAGATTTACTGCCATGTTAAGTGACTATGAAACACTAAATTCAGAAACACTCCCAACAGCTGCACCTAGCATAGTGCCCCATCAATGGTTGATGTGCATCTTTACACACTTGGTTGTTGACAGCATACCATCAAATAACTTTTGATGAAGAAAGCAGTAAGCTAACTAAACGTAACTGAATTGCTTGGCTAAAATTTATCGACCCATCATTTGGAGTCTCACACACACATAAGAGATGCATGGGGAAAGTCCTGAGGCAAATCAAAAGTAACAGACCTTGGACAGGCTTGCATCAGATAGGAAAAGAATTGAAATATGAAACCACCAGATATGAAAGCAGAATTTGGGATAGCCCATGGATATATACCAGCCCATAGAATCCTACAGTGCAGAAAGAGGCCATTCGGCCCATCGAGTCTGCACCAACCACAATCCCACCCAGGCCCTATCCTCATATCCCTACATATTTACCCACTAACCCCTCTAACCTATGCATCCCGGGACACTAAGGGGCAATTTAGAATGGCCAATCAACCTAGCCCGCACATCTTTGGACTGTGGGAGGAAACTGGAGCACCTGGAGGAAATCCACGCAGACACGGGGAGAATGTGCAAACTCCACACAGACAGTGACCCAAGCCGGGATTTGAACCCAGGTCCCTGGAGCTGTGAAGCAGCAGTGCTAACCACTGTGCTACCGCGCCGCCCATATAATTTTATGAAATTTGCTCCAAGACGAATAAAAATGACAAAACTATTATGTAATCTAATACAGACAAGGGGTTTGTTTTATACAAGGGATATTAACCTGGGTGAAACTTTCAAAGAAAAGGAGCAGATCACAAAACTCAAGATCCTTGTTATCCTTTGCTGTTCATTCGTTCCCTTTTTAAAATGTTATTCCTTTCTCAGAGTCAGAAAGCCAATGCGCAGAGTGAACAGGGCAAGCCCTTAATCCATCCTGCTTGCTCCAAAAGCAATTCGGATTCAAACTGAACCCAATTCATGGTCCCTACAAAAGGGATATGCAAGAAATCCAAGCTGACAAGAACAGGCATTATACCTGATCTCACACTTGATCCTTCTCTTACTTACACAATCACTCCTTTACAACCTTACATTGCAACATTTCAATATAACTACTGCCTTGTCAGATCATAAACTACACTAGGGGTGGCACAGTGATTAGCAGCGCCAGGGACTCGGGTTCGATTCCCGGCTTGGGTCACTGTCTGTGCGGAGTTTGTACGTTCTCCTCGTGTCTGAGTGGGTTTCCTCCAGTTTCTGCCCACAGTCCAAAAGACATGCTGGTTAGCTGCATTAGCTATGCTAAATTCTCCCTCAGTGTACCCAAACAAGCGCTGGAGTGTGGTGACTTGGGGATTTTCACAGTAACTTCATTGCAATGTTAAGGTAAGTCTACTTGTGACACGAATAAATAAACTTTAAAAACTTGTTTTGAGTGCCTGAAAGAGACAGCCCAATCAACTGTAAAGACATGGCTAGCACTTTGCATACTTTAATATATTCATGCTCTGTTCATGGCTGTTTGAGAGTTACAGGAGGGCACGCTTTGTAAAGCAGGAAGAAAAAAGTACAGGTAGAATTCCAGAAGAGACAGCTATTTTTTTAAATGCATTGCTGGTAAAGTCAGGGCTTTGAATCACAAGTTGATGCCTACAAATGTTCACAATACCAATGATTAATGGAGCCATTTGAGAGATTGAGCCACTCCACCTATAAGATTTGAAGGCCTCCACTGAGGAGTCCATAGCCAGTATTGGTGTGATGCTGCAGGACTGCAGCAAGCACCATATTTAACATAGCTACATGGTGTCAGCCAGGTCTCGGAGGTAACACTCTAGCCTCCAAGTTAGAGGTGGTGGTTTAAGTTCCACATAACAATCATGAGCACAACAATGTAGTGTAATAATGATGATGTGGAGATGCCGGCGTTGGACTGGGGTAAGCACAGTAAGAAGTCTCACAACACCAGGTTAAAGTCCAACAGGTTTATTTGGTAGCAAATACCATATGCTTTCGGAGCACAGCTCCTTCGTCAGATGGAGTGGATCCACTCCATCTGACGAAGGAGCTGTGCTCCAAAAGCTTATGGTATTTGCTACCAAATAAACCTGTTGAACTTTAACCTGGTGTTGTGAGACTTCTTACTGTGTAATAATGATGCCAGAGGTGCCTTCTTTTGCAGCAAGGCTCCATCTACCCACTCCGGGTACTACTGCAAGAAGAACAGGCGAGTTTTCCCAGTGTACTGGGAAACATTTATCCTTCTATCAACATAACTAAAACAGCCCGTCTGGTCATTATCAAGTGCTGTTTATGGGAGCTTGCTGTTCGCAAATTGATTGCTGCATTTCCACATTACAACAGTGACTACACTTCAACAGCATTCCATTGGTTATAAAGTATTTTAGGACATCCCAAGACTGTGAAAGGTGCTGTATAAGTACAAGTTTTTCTTTTTTTGCAATGCAGCAACCAGGTTTTTAGGATCAAGTGTGATTTATATCAGGAATGCTTGGTACTGTTGTAAACGAGAGGACTTTGAGGCATCTGGAAGATGAAATTAGATTGAACCAGCCAAAATGGAGGGCTTCAACTGTCTAAATGATATCCAGAGATTTGCCTCCCACAAAGCACTTTAATTCTTTGGCTAAAACTGAGGAATTGGTAAACTGTAGGGGAAAAGCAGGAGTTAGCACAAATGTTGCCCCTTTGATCATATCCTAATCTCCTTTCAACTCAACTCAAATGACCACAGTGGTGTCATTCAATGTGCAGCCCTGGTAGCCATTTTTTGAATAACTGCGGTATTTTTATTTGGAGGGTTATCTTCTCGCCCTGCAATGGAGATTGCATCACCTCAATCCATTTAGGCAAACACTGAAACCCAGCAGCATACACTCACTTCATCTTTTTACTGGCTGAATATTTAGAAGGAGCACAAGGTTAGGAAGTAGAAATGACATCCCATACATTTTGGGCTAAAAGGAAGCACCAGGGCAAAACACATCAAGAACCTTCATCATTCACTGTAAGGGATAGTGAAAGCTCCATTGATTGATACTTGGATGTGTCCTGAAAATTCAATTGTCGTGAGACAGATTCAGTCCGTTGGGGAGAAATGAGGTGGCATTTGTAGATGCTGAAATGCATCTGGGCCCAATGGGAGAAACATGAGTGAGATTTAAGGCTATAATGAGCTCCCTGAGCATATACCGTGCATGTGCTTCATGCAGACTAGGCACACGCTCATTACATTACAGCACATTGGATGTATTGGGCATGGTAAAAGCCTCAGGCCTCCCCGCTCAATATGGGGAGCCAGTGCATCACAATTGGCATAAGCCAGCACATTATCATTCCAATGTTTGCTGCAGCTGGAAGCTAAGTACCAAATAAGCTGACAGAATTAAAACTGTAACATTTATCTCATACCAAGTTGACATATCATAAAGTTCTGGTAAATACTAGTCTGGTGTAGATTGTTTTGAAGGAACATTTTCCATTTCATTTTCATTTAACTTAATGGATAGGACATCGAACTGTGCGCCATAAAGGAGTGATACATCTATTGATAAATGGTTAAACTCTTAAACAGAGTGATTAGCTTGGGTAAGCCTCATATTTTCCTCAGTTACATTTCCAAGAGTGATCTTTATTTAGTCAAAAGAACATTTGAAAATGAGCAGTATATGTTACAGCAGGTGTCATAAGAAGCAGGAGGAAGCTTTACAAATGTTCACACATGAATTTAAAAGTTCCCAGATGATGGATAGATTTCTACAGCTTTCCCAGACTACAGCTGTTTGAAATGCCTCCACGGGTGGCCTCACACTTCTCAGCTACAGTGTGGTCATCAGCTGAATGCCTCCTGAACTGGGCTACCATGTTTTTATCCACTTCACCTTGAGCTGGGAGAGTTCCAAACCTACTAGTCAGGATTGAAGTCCATGGATAGAATGTTACACTCCACCCAAGGTAGGTTCTGAGGGGGAGGAGCATAAAATCGATTGGACAGGATTCTCCCCACGAACACGCCCACCCAAACTCTCACAATTTCACACTTGGGCGGGCAGGAAATCTGCCCAGATAGTAAGGCCACTTAAGGGTCTTCCCTTGCCCAGCCTCAATCTTTAGGCTGACAGGTATGGGTAGAGTGAGAAAGTGACATTAAACCTTTACCCCCATCTTGGGGCAGGGCTCACTCTGAAGGCCCCTTCAGAGTTGGGGCGCTCTTCCCCCAGGACATTGGAACTCAGGGACCCCATTCCCTGGCACTGTGATGTACCCCTCTCCCCCATTCATAGTCATATCCCAGTTCTTTCTCTTCACCATGACTGCCACAGACTGAGATTGAGATGGATTACACCATTCAGTCTATCCTATAGCTGTGTTTGCCAGAGCTAGTCTCAGCTAATTCTGCAAGGGCAAAGTTTCTCAATACGTGGAATGGTGCAGCTAGGAAATCAAGAAGAGAGTGGGAAACAATCAACATGGTCTCAGTAATGAGGAACAGTGCTAATCACCGGATTGTGGTAGGAATTATGAGACCGACAATCAGTATACAACCAATGACAGCAAAGCTTAGTAAACTGACCGAAATCACTGATGAACAAGTTGAAAGTTAGTTTAAATCATTCAAAATCTATTCCAGGTGCATGCAAATACTCTGCATTTGATCATACCAAGAGTATTAGCACCAGTAAAAAAAGCAATGAGACATATCCCTAAAATTCCCAGACTAATAGTAAAAAATGAGCTTTCCTCTACAACAAAGCTTTCAAGCTGGATCAATAACTGACTCAGTCCTCTCATCTTTTGTTCAATTTTGGTAGTTACGTTGGCCTCTCCACCCTGGTCTGGAAAACGCTAGCCTTCAATAAAAGGCAGCACCAGTTTTGTACATAGTCAGGTAACAGCACCATTTCACAGTCAATTTCCGATGAGTTAACATTCTGCAGCTGTTATGTGTGGGACAACAGGCAGATGTAGCACCAAAAGGTTCATACACAGTGTGAAATTTGGAAATAAGATTGCTATTTAACACAAGAGCTGAGTTGGCTGATGAAGGGGGTGCAGTTGCAGCTTTCCACATTAGCCTTACTTTAACATAGGGAGATCCACAATAAAGCATTCAGCAGCATTAAAATAGCACTGGTCGACGTGTCCTATCTTGATATAGGAGCTATGGGTATAAGTGTAGGAGCTGAAGTATAAGCCTAAGGAAATTCATAAGCAACTGATTTTCACGAGCGTCATGCAGAAACATGGCTACGTTCATATTTCCTCGTTCATCTGCTTTCTCCCACATTACAACTATGGAATTGCATTAGTTCATTAACATTGCGTGGTCTGCTAGGTTTTTGAATCCTTTATGTTACAATGAAAAAAAGAAAAACTTACATAATTTCATTTTCTTAAACATGTCAGACTAAAAAAAGCACAATTGATGCTTTAATGGCTTCATAAGAGCAGTAGAATAAAGAGGGGATTAAAGAAAGAACATGATGCGTAGCTTTCTTAGCTCCAACTGTTTATGATGATTTCTGTTGAGTTTTATATTCCAATTTATTCTTTGGAAATGTTGCCATAAATTACCATGGCAAAGTTTGGCATAAAATTTTGGCATTTACTTTTCTTTCATGGGATGTGACAACGACAAGCATTTATTGCCCATCCCTAATTGCCCTCAAGAAAGTGGTGGTGAGCTGCTTTCTTGAACCTCTGCAGGTGTAGAGACAGGATTTTAACCCAATGACAGTGAAGGAAGGGCGATATATTTGAAGTCAGGATGCTGTGTGATGATCCCAGCGGTGTTACTCCTGGACAATCAGGCCCCAGCGTGGAACCTGGCTCGACTATTTTTCAGAAACAGTGAATGGCAGTTACTGAACAGATTCACAGGAGTCTGCTTATGAACTTCTAACAAAAGAATAAGACATTTATTAAACAAAACAAACTAATTGTATTACACTAGACAAAGGGCTGGAAAGGATTCAATACAACCACCAGGAAATGTGACAAATTACACTGCTCCTTCACCCTAACTATACCTTTACAGATACATTCAAATTTGTAAAGATAATACAATTTACAATATCTATCTTACACTGTAATATTCACACTACAGAGCAGATGTTATGGATTTCTCATCAACCACCCCAGATGCCTGACACGCCATGAGCCAACTGGTCTCACTGAAACTTTGTCAATCTCACAAAAGCTTCCAATCTCTATGGTCAAAGAACTCGCCTCGGAGTTATCCCCCAAGTGACGCTTTTACTCAAACATTTTCAACAAGGATCCACCTCTAAGATTTCAAGCTCTCCATCCAATGTTCCTTTCCCCTGGCTCTCCAAGTACACTCGAACTTCACCGAACATGCACACTCTCAGATATTCAGTCGTGCCAAGCAGAACACCATTGCTCCAAAGGCCCATAGTAAGGAGTCACCAACATTTGGCTGTCTTCTCAGAGCTTCTGGCTTTTCTCCTGCCCACTTTGCTTCAAGTCTGCTCCCTGCAGCTCTCGTCTCTTTAATTCAGAATTCTTTTCCTCTGCTTTTTACTTTGAACTTCACTTAACTGGACCTATTTCGAATTCCTGTCCTTGCCCCCTAACTAGATGATTTTTGTCCACTCCCTGGTTTGAGATCTTCTTCTTTGTTTTGGGACTTACTCCCAGTTCTCCTTGCATATCCCGCTCTTTCAGAATCCTCTTCCAGGTCATCTGATCTTCTTTTCATGCTGTTTCACTTCTGGGTCTTCTTTCTCTTCTGCACAAGCATGCAACTGGTTTCCTGGCTGAAGATATGAAAGAAACAACTGAACAAGTATGCAGAGCTATTTATCACCCTGATGACATTAAAATGGACCAGCGGCGCACACGTGGCCATTCTCTAGCTGACACATGCGCAAAGACTGCCAGGGACCACTGAAAACTCCCAGCTCCAATTTAAAGACAAGTAAGTTTCTTCCTCCTTTTTCATTTGGGTTTGTCACAAGTGTGCGCCTTGGATGGGAATTTGAAGATGGTGGTGTTCCCATGCATCTGCTGCCCCAGTCCTTCCAGGTGGTAGCAGTCATGGCTTTGGAAGGTGTCCCTTAATGAGTTGCTGCAGTGCACCTTGAGGATGGTACACACAGTTGACACTGTGCTGGTGGCGGAGGAAGTGAATGTTTAAGGTGATAGATGGAATGCCAATCAAGCAAGCTTCTGAATGGTTTTGAATTTTCTTTAGTGTTGTTGGAGCTGCAGTTATCCAGGTGAATGGGGAGTTCATCAAACTCTTGACTTGTGGCTTGTAGATGCTGAAGTGGCTTTGGGAAGTCAGGAAATGAGTTACTTGCCACAGAATTGCAAGCTTCACACCTGTTCTTGTAGCCAAAGTGCTCAGATGACTGGTCCATTTCAGTTTCTGGTCACACTTGGTCAAATGCTGCCGTGATGTCAAGGACAGTCTCTCTCTCTTCACCTCTGGAGTTTAACTCTTTGACCCATGTTTTGACTAAGACTCTAATGAGGTGAGAAGCCGAGTGGCCCTGGTGGAACCCAAACTGAGCATCAGTGGGCAGGTTTCTGCTAAGTAAGTGCTGCTTGATAGCACTATCAATGACACATCCCATTGCTTCGCTGATGATTGAGAGTAGACTGATGGAGCAGTAATTGGCCAGGTTAGATATGTCCTGTTTTTTGTGAACAGGACATACCTGAGTAATTTTTCACATTGTTGGGTAGAGGCCAGTATTGTAGCTATGCTGAACAGCTTGGCTTGGAGTGTGGCTAATTCTGGTGCACGAGTCTTCAATACTACTGCTGGAATGTTGTCAGGGCCCATAGCCTTTGCATTATCCAGTGCCTTCAGCCACGGAGTCAATCAAATTGGCTGAATGTTGGCATCTGTAATTCTGTAATTGATTGCTGAGCTCCTGCATCATTGAGGATGGAGATTTTCTGCCATCTCCTCTTCTAGTTAGTTGTTTAATTGTCTACCAATGTTCACGACTGGATGTGGCAGGACTGCAGATCTTAAATCAGATTCACTGACTATGGGATCATTTAGCTCTATCACATGCTGCTTGGCATACAAGTAGTTCTGTCTTATAGCTTCACCAGGTTGACACCTCATTATTAGATATGCCCTGTGCTGCTCCTGGCATGCACTCCTGCTGTCTTCATTTAACTATGGGAGGTCCTCTGGCTTGGTGGTACTAGTAGAATGAGGATTATGCCGAGTCCCGAGGTTACAGATTGTGGTTGAATATAATTTTACAGCTGCTGATGGTCGACAGCGCCTCCTGGACGTTCAGTTAACTTGCTACACCTGTTGGAAATCAATCCCATTTAAAGTAAAGTTTATTAGTCACAAGTAAGGTTTACATTAACACTGCAATGAAGTTACTATGAAAATCCCCTGGTTGCCACACTCCGGCACCTGTTCGGGTCAATGCACCCTAACCAGCACGTCTTTCAGGCTGAGGGGGGAAATCGGACCATCCAGAGGAAACCCACGCAGACACAGGGAAAACGTGCAGACTCCGTACAGACAGTGACCCAAGCCGGGTCTCTGGCAGCAGTGCTAACCACTGTGCCGCCCACGGTCTCCATTTAGTAGGGAGATAGCACTACACAACAGGTTGGAGGGTATCCTCAATTTGAAGACAGTCTTTGTCTCCACAAGGACTATGCAGTGGTCATTCTTTCCATTAGTGTCATGGACAGATGAATCTGCAACAGGTAAATTTGTGAGGACGTGGTTGAGGAGGTTTTCCTTCTTGTTGGTTCCCTCTTCACCTGCCACAGACCCGGTCTAATAGCTATGTCCTTCAAGACCTAGCCAACTCGGTGAATAGTGGTGCTATCAAGCCACTCTTGGTGATGGACATTGAAGTCATACCCCTCCCCAGAATACAGTGTGTTCTTGCCATCCTCAATGCTCCTTCCAATGGGTGTTTAACAAGGAGGAACACGGATTCATCAGTTGAGGAGAAGCATTATGTGATGATGATTAGCAGGAGGCTTCTTGCCCATGTTTGATACGAAGCCATGAAACCTCGAAGTTTGAGGTTGAGGATTCCCATCCAACATTATCAAGTGTGCTGCCACCTCTAGTGGGTAAATGCTACACTGGGACAGGGCAGATCCAGGGTGGCGATGGTGATGCCAAGGGATTATCAGTAAAGTATGATTCAATGAGTATGACCAGGTCAGGCTGTTGCTTGGCTAATCAGTAGAATAACTCTCCCAATTTTCGGATGAGCCCCTAGATGTTAGTACAGAGGACTTTGCAGAGTTAACGGGGCTGGCTTTGCCACTATTATTTCCAGTGCCTAGGTTGAAGGTCCATCTGGTTTCATTCCTTTTTGACTTTGTAGCAGAAATTTTCAACATTAAATTCAAGTTAACTATGTTGTTTTTAATGAACAAAACAAATACAAACCTTAAAGTCTATTGATGTGGCTGGTAAATGGAAAGGTTAACATTTTCAGCACAGTAACTGATGCTAATCTTCAAAAATTCAGAGTGAATCCAGGTAGTGTTACATGCTAAAGTTCAGCTTGTAGCCAGGAGGTGCTGACATTGCTAGTTAATATTATAGAATCCCTACAGTACAAGAGGCTATTCGGCCCATCGAGTCTGCACTGACCACAATCCCACCCAAGCCCTATCCCCATAACCCCATGCATTTACCCTGCTAATCCCCCTGACACTAAGAGTCAATTTAGCATGGCCAATCCACCTAACCAGCACATCTTTGGACTGTGGGAGGAAACTGGAGCACCCGGAGGAAACCCACACAGACCTGGGAAAACGTGCAGACTCAGCACAGATAGTGACCCAAGTCGGGAACTGAACCCAGGTCTCTGGCGCTGTGAGTTAGCAGTGCTAACCATTGTGCCACCGTGTCGCCCTTCCATATTGCTGTAAGGTTTCCTATTTCTTTGTATCAAAAATAACTGTTACAAAATAATTTGTTAATTTTGTATAACTTTGGTAGAATATAGACAGATGATGCCAGGAATAGCCTTGTTGAATGCTGCCAAAGCTTCCTTTGATGATATCTCATTTATTTACCATTAATTACTCATTTCAAACTGATGGGAGAAACAGCACGAAGGCACATTAATATTAAGTCTTTCATGATTAAAGACAGCGCAGGGTATCATTTACAAAACTGGGCCTTGGTTACTAAGCACACAGCAACAAACACTGGGTTTCAACAACAGTTGACAGTAGAGGTGGTGTTGCTACTGTTATATGTGTATTTTTAAAAAAAGCTGGCATTGATTAGAGGTGGTGGGGAGGGAAATTAGAACAGGTTTCTGTCAACACAGACACTTGCACCACATCAGGAATGGCAGCGAGGCAAGTAAAATAGCTCTTGTTTCAAACTGCAGCTGGTGTTTGGCAGAGACTTGGGAACAAAGCATGCGGCAGCAGGAGAGGACATTACCTAGCAGGCATACAGGCAGCATCACAGGCTTCATTCAGTTCAGGATGCGGTTGCTAAATATTTCAGAAATGATTTGGTTGGCCCCGAGTATAATTTGCTAGCGCTTTGCAAACCCCTCAGGATTTAACGAAAGGATTCTCACATCTCCTACATGTGTGTTAAGAATTCTCAGAGTCCTTCAAACAGCCTCTGGTTTTGATCACTCTGCAAACCGCAGTAACAAAGTTTTCATGTCTGATCTCTCCTACCCTGGGTCAGGCCAAGGTCAACAGTTCAAAAGTGCCATTGTTGGGAATACCTATCTGCTTTAAAGCAACAGTTCTCTCTCCTTAACTGCACAGAACAGTCCTAATTCAGCTCCGCCACGAGCATGGAGATTAGGAATTTTCTACGTGGAGAACCTTAGGTATAAACCATTTATCTCCGTCATACATCTTTCTTAATCAATTCTTATTTCTGTGCCAATCTACTTTCCTACAGCACTGAATGGCAGAAGTACCATATTGTATTCATGCACAGGTTTGCAAACTAGCTCTATTGCAATGTGGTGCTTTCGTTCTGGTCAGGGACTCTGGGATCTGTGGGGTTGTCAGAAATCTTTTGCCTGGGGCCAGTCACAGTGAGCACAGTAGTGCAAGAAATCTATATTTTCCTCTGCTTGTCGTTACTGTTGCTGTACATTATTACATTTTCTTTGGAATGATAGCACTGACTGGCACAAAGTTACGACAGGAGCTCCCAGGCCCATTTCAATACTTTCAAAAGGTCCCCCTGTACAAAATAATTTGAGAGATTGTAGCAAAGTATTAACCTCAGAGACTAATCTTCTGTGAGTTAGTGTTCAATTTATAGATCCAGGAAGAGCAGGAGAGCTCCACGCTTTGACTTGCTGGAAAGAGTCATGTCTTTTCAATGAAGCCAGGGTGACTTTTCAATAGTTATCTACTTTAAACTTCATTTATGATTTCAGATCCTGATGACAAAACATGAGCGCAAAGCGACTGCTTTTGACACTAACCGCAGGCCATCTTGGAAAGTGGGTCAGGCTGGAGGGGGGGGGGGGGGGGGGAAGAGACAGAGAGATATAGAAAAATCACAGCTGCAAAGTCCCAGCATTGGCACAGATCCAAGATGGCAGGTTTCATGGAGCCAAAGAAACATGTATCCGATGTGGCTTCCCTGACAAAAAATGTCAATCTTTCTCAATCTTTATATTTAGTTTTGGCTGTATTAGCAATTTTCTACTGCTAAGTTTTTTTATAGATTTATCATGAGATCAATAGTGTTTTGACACTGAACAGAGTATCAACCATCAAAACTATGTTGTCCTGAATTTAAAAGCAACTCCAGGTTTGTGCCAATGTCAGTAATACCGCTGATGACAGTGAAAGCTGTGTCTGCAATACTGTCAGCGGTATAGTTCTATCACCTTCAAGCACTATTCATTTCACACTGTGAGCTAGTTATTAGTTGGTTCAATGTTTGGAGCCCTGATTACTCTTCACCTTATACAACATTTCAGATTACAGAATGGTCCATGGAAACATGATATACCTCTCTACATAAGGTAAAAGATTTAGAATATATAAAGCTTGCCTGAAACATTAATGAACCAACGCTGCTCGATCTGCTTTACTCTAGGGTAAGGGAATATTAAATTGCTGACATTTCTTGAGCCCTATTGTCGCTCTAATGGTATAGTAGTAGCAGTTACTTACATTGTTACCTGATAACAATGCCTGTTGTGCTAAAATAATTTAATGACAGTGGAAGAAGGAATAAGGTTGACTGGTTCTATACTCAAAAAGTTACAGGGAGCTTTGCTGTATAATCTGGATATGTTTTATGCATAAGTAAAATATGTATTAAAATATGCCGGGTAGATAAAAAACAACCTCGCTTCTGCTCAGATCACACCAGCGAAAGGAGGAAGCTGCCACAATGAGAATAAAGCCAGCCTGTAATCTCCATGAGCACACACTGCACATATAGGCTGCAGGATGTTCAAAGACACCAGAGCTTTGTCAAGGCTTTCTCTCATGATATCTTCAGTGTGTAGCATCTAGCTACAGATGAGGCTATTCTTCATTTATGCAGAACATTTGTTTTCCAGGCCAAACTTTGCTCAAATCAATGGTCATTTCAGTCTTCAGTTAACGTTATCACATCTGTACCATGGATGGCTAGGAAAAGGGTTCATACCCCAGGAACTCTCAGCCATAGCTCCTTGGGCTGCTACAGATCCAAGTTTACTTTGAGACACCCAGTCATTGTGCAAATTCTCATCTTAATGCAAGTCTATCTTTTTCCTGCTTGCCTGCTTGATGTGTGTAACCATACCTAGAATAACTGTCACAATTAAAGTACAGTATAGCAGAAATTACTGCAAAATACAGCATGTAATCTGAAGTACACAGGAGCAGAAATAATCTGAAGAATTCCTTAGCTTTAGGGGGAAAAGAACCTTTAAGAAAATAAAATTTTACTCATGGTGGGGCGAAGAATTCATTCTAACCCAAAGGCAGTTATATCTGCAAATACAGAGCAGTAAGCAATGATTGAACTTTTCCATGGGGCTAGTGCCAAATCTGTAAACAGACTTCAGTCAGATCCTAATTAAGACATGTAACTGCATTATGTCTATCGGCATTTGATTTGAAACTGATCCAACACCATCTTAAGTTACTATCTATATTTGATGGCAAGACAAATAAAATATCAATGTGCTTTTTTTTTAAACGGGCGTTCTTATACTTTCTGCCCTTGCTTTGATCACTATTCTCAATCTAAATGTATGCAGCATCGTAAACTGGTCTGTGTGTCTGAACGTTCTATTAGACTTGCACAATGACAGCTTTTTACTCGAAGACTGCTGTCTGATATTCCAAATAACACCAAAACATTATTGATGCCAATTACTGAACTTTAAAAATCTATAGAACTCAAGCAACCAGAAAAACACTAATTGTACTAATAAAAATGTATAGTCACTGCATTCGGATTCCAGCCCACTGTGTACACAAAATACCACACTTGTACATGCACAATTTCAACACAGATTAGAAGATCCTGCTAAAGAACTTGATCAAAAAAGCATACACTAGTCACAAAATATAGTTCATATTATTGTTTTATACCAAAACATGCACTCATCCATAGATAAAAATCACTAACATTTCCAGTATAAATCACTGCACCTCTCCCCTAGCAAGGGTGTCGACATTTGCACAATAATAGTCAGAAGATGTAAACTATTCAATTAAAGATGCAAAGTATCTTATATCAAAGTATGAAATGAATTGCTGAATTGTGTCCTTTGACTCCCTAACACTCTGCCTTTGACGCAATAGGATGACCTGTCCCTCAAAGGTTCGCTCAGACTGGAAATCACATATTGCTGTGGCTAACCTCTGGAACTCCAGTCATTTTGGAAACTGGGATGGGATTTGGTTCCCCAGGAATTCTTCTAATAGTAGCAACTTGTCAACAGTGGCTCAATTTGTAGCATCCATGCCTCTGAGTCATAAGGTTTGAGGTTCAAGTCCCATTTCAGGGTGTGAGTGCAAACAAAAATCAAGGCTGACACTCCAACGCAATACTGAAGGAGTGCTGCTTGTCAGACGAGGCACAAACTGAAGCTCTGCATGCTCAGGTGGGTGTAAAAGATCAACAATTTATTAAAAAGCAGGATGTTCTCCCCCGTCTCCGGTCGACGAATTATCATAAAAAAGCAGATTATCTGGTCATGATCACATTGCTGTTTTGTGGGAGCTTGCTGTGTACAAACTGGCTTACAAGAATACACAACACTAAAAATACTTTACTGTAAAGTGCTTTGAGACACCCAGTCATTGTGAAAATTGTCATCTTAATGTAAGTCCGTCTTTTATCTGCTTGCCTGCTTGAGCAGAAGAAGGGGTAATGCTGATGTGTGTAACCATACCTAGATTAGCTGTCACAATTAAAATAAAGTATAGCAGGAATTACTGCAAAATACCATTGCATGTAATCTGAAGTATTCCCCAAGTAACTTTCAGATTTTAAAAATAAAATCTGAGAAATAAAGAACTGTGTTGTACTGTTGAGACAGATTAACTATGACAAGAATGCATCAACAGTCTTTTTAAAGAACATAGAACATAGAACATAGAACAGTACAGCACAGAACAGGCCCTTCGGCCCACGATGTTGTGCCGACCTTCATCTGAAACCAAGATCAAGCTATCCCACTCCCTACCATCCTGGTGTGCTCCATGTGCCTATCCAATAACCGCTTAAATGTTCCTAAAGTGTCTGACTCCACTATCACTGCAGGCAGTCCATTCCACACCCCAACCACTCTCTGCGTGAAGAACCTACCTCTGATATCCTTCCTATATCTCCCACCATGAACCCTATAGTTATGCCCCCTCGTAATAGCTCCATCCACCCGAGGAAATAGTCTTTGAACGTTCACTCGATCTATCCCCTTCATCATTTTATAAACCTCTATTAAGTCTCCCCTCAATCTCCTCCGCTCCAGAGAGAACAGCCCTAGCTCCCTCAACCTTTCCTCATAAGACCGACACTCCAAACCAGGCAGCATCCTGGTAAATCTCCTCTGCACTCTTTCCAGCGCTTCCACATCCTTCTTATAGTGAGGTGACCAGAACTGCACGCAATATTCCAAATGCGGTCTCACCAAGGTCCTGTACAGTTGCAGCATAACCCCACGGCTCTTAAACTCCAACCCCCTGTTAATAAAAGCTAACACACTATAGGCCTTCTTCACAGCTCTATCCACTTGAGTGGCAACCTTTAGAGATCTGTGGATATGGACCCCAAGATCTCTCTGTTCCTCCACAGTCTTCAGAACCCTACCTTTGACCCTGTAATCCACATTTAAATTAGTCCTACCAAAATGAATCACCTCACATTTATCAGGGTTAAACTCCATTTGCCATTTTTCAGCCCAGCTTTGCATCCTATCTATGTCTCTTTGCAGCCTACAACAGCCCTCCACCTCATCCACTACTCCACCAATCTTGGTGTCATCAGCAAATTTACTGATCCACCCTTCAGCCCCCTCCTCTAAGTCATTAATAAAAATCACAAAGAGCAGAGGACCAAGCACCGATCCCTGCGGCACTCCGCTAGCAACCTGCCTCCAGTCCGAAAATTTTCCATCCACCACCACCCTCTGTCTTCGATCAGATAGCCAGTTACCTATCCAATCGGCCAACTTTCCCTCTATCCCACACCTCCTTACTTTCATCATAAGCCGACCATGGGGGACCTTATCAAACGCCTTACTAAAATCCATGTATATGACATCAACCGCCCTACCTTCATCAACACACCTAGTTAACTCCTCAAAAAGAAGGATACAATAAAAGTGAAAGTCTACATTGGGAAGGTGGCAGATATTATTCTTTACGAACACACATGTCAATGCATAGACTCCATCGCCCTGGTTAAAGGCACAATAATGTTGTAAAGATGCCATGATAGTAACATACTAACACTGTTCATGATGAAGCATATCTGCATTAATGGACATTCGCATTCCGGTAACGTGTGGCTATGACGTACCCATTTTTAAACTTATTCGTGTGAAAAAAAATTGCCCATGGATGGACGAACAGCTCTGTAACATAAATCTCTCACATCAGCTTCCCTGCGCTAGAATAGGAGGGAAGGGAGAAGGTTAAAAATACACTGAAGGTACACCAGTGTCTTGGTACTTTGGAAAGAGGCCTGCATTTCATTAAGCATGCGAGGTTTACCAATGTGCAAAATGGACCCTGCTTCAAGCATTGGATGTCAGGCAACTTTTATCTTTGATTAGTGATCTGCCTTTAACTTGGCTTTACTTTTAAACCCATTCTATAAGAAAACACAAACGTTTTGTCCTGTTAGCTTTCAGTTATAGATCAGATGTAAATTCTGAGAAAATAATGCTAGTACAAGAAACACAACTCATTTATTAAAGAGACTCACTTTGCCCTATTCAATTCGAAATCTTCTACCAGAATCACTTTACATTTGGAATGATGTACTTAGCATGAATGGACTGAGCTTACCATTCCTCTCACTGAATGGAATGGACCTCTTTAAAAACTTCAAACTTCATTGCTCTTTAATAGTTTCAGATTGGGTTGAGTTTCCTGGCGTCTGTTATTTGCTTATTTTGAATGGACAAAAATTTGATAATTAACCTTGTGAATTGATTGACTTGAAATAACAAGAGTTCTGCAAACCCTCGGTGAAGATTGAAAATGTCTGCAGGATACTTATTTACACTGCATATGGTCTACTACCAAACAATAATTAGGTGAAATCAAAACTCAAATATACTGTCACGCTCCGTTTATTTAAATAGTACTTCACAGTTTTCCCACAAGTACTGCTTTAGATAAATAAACTTTTCACTAGCCCAGTCCTATCACAAAACTCCCTGCTGATGAATGAACTTTTGACCTATAATTCCCTGGAGAAGAGAGCATCGCAGGCACACTCCCAAGAAGTAAACAGACTCCTGGCTGCAACATCATTCAAAATGCAGCCACACTGCAGAATGCTGCTACATATCGACTTTTGTGCACTGCAATTCATTTGTATACAGCAGATCACAGGCATTTTGTAAAGGGACGTAGAGGGAAGCCGATTTAGCAGCACACTTAGACCATATTGCTAAATCGATATTTTATTAGGTTTTCTGTTGCAATGCAGAATGACAGAAAAGTGCCACGCTAAATTAGATAATGTGACATGTAATGCATCACCGCCAAAGTCAGCAGTTTCTTACTGCTTTGCAATGTGCACAAATACTTTAATGCATTTTTCTCCCCAAATTTTAAGCCACTTTCTCCTCCCCTCTCTGAACGCCATGTATCATTCTCACATGCAATGGGGAAGAGCTGGGCAAAACCGACTCTCACATCTCTGCCGATGCTGTATTAGACTTAGCCACCAGGAGGCAGCCAGTATCCACCAGTAACAACTTCACGCTCACGACTCTGCTCTTGAATAGAGTAAGGAACACAAGAGTACCAGGGCTTTAATCAGGACAAGAGTTCAGAACCTTTTCACATTAGCACTACGTGGCACAACTTAGTGAAATTTCAAAACACACCACAGCACTTCAGTGCCTTTTAATACAAGTACTTGTGCAGCAACAGAGCCGGTATTTGTGCCTCGTATTGCGAATGAAATGATAAATTGCAGCTATGTCACAAACTCTATGTCAGAAGCAGTCTTTAATCCTAAAAGGATGAATTGGAATTGAAGTTAACACTACAGAACATATCACTTGTAAACCCTGCCAGAAGCATCAAGAGACTTGGGCAACCAGATTTTCGCATTATACTATGAATACTTCATTGGTCATTTTTGGCAGATTCATGCTATGAACTGTTATGTTAAACTAATTCTACGTCTATAATGTAAGTGCAGTTTAAATCTGACCTGACTGGAGCAAAGAGCAGCAAGATGCCCTACTGTTCAAAGTTTCAGCCCATTTCTCTTCAGACATCCTCACTAAATTCACACTCCATCAGTTCAGTGTCATTATAGGGCTTTGTATTAACACTCCACTACCTGTATTAGGCTCCACTTACATAACATATCTTACAAACTACTTTACCAGTTCTGTAGCAGGCCGGGGAATTTGAAAGTGGACTGGCTGACAGAAGGCCAGGCTTGCTTGCCCCTGTCAGGGCAGTTACGGACTCACTAAATGCATCATAGAAACCCTACAGTGCAGAACGAGGCCATTCGGCCCATCGAGTCTGCACTGACGATGATCCCACCCTATCCCCATAACCCCACTAATCCCCCTGCATTAAGTGGTAAATTAGCATAGCCAATCAACCTAACCTGCACATCTTTGTAGTGTGGGAGGAAACCGGAGCACCCGGAGGAAACCCACGCAGACACAGGAATAACATGCAGATTCCACACAGACAGTGACCCAAGCTGGAATCGAACCCAGGTCCCTGGAGCTGTGAGGCAGCAGTGCTAACCACTGTGCCACCCCTATAAAGTGACCGTGACAGGACTATACTGAAGAGCTATTTGAAGGTAAGCACAAACTTACTCTTTAGAAAATACATTTAGTTGATAATGAAATATTTTCATTCACGGTTCCTGGTGCAGCATTGAAAAAGGAAAAAAAACCTTCCATTTATATAGCACCTTTCATGGCCTTTGGACATCCCAAAGTGCTCCTCAGCCAATGACAAGCTTTAGAAGCATAATCATTGTTATATAGGGAAATACAGCAACATGTTTTGTGCACAGCAAGATCCCACAATAGTAATGAAATCAATGACTGGACTGTCATATCCAAAAGACAACACGTCAACAGTGCAGCATCCCTCAGAACTGGAATAGAGAGTCATCTTAAATTGTGCAATTAAGTATTAGGAGTGGATCAAGCAATATCACAAATGTCGACACATCTGCAAATACCACGTGTACAATCAGAACTTTTCACTTTTTCAAATGGCGAAACAATGAGGACATGCCAGTATTTTAGGATAACAAAGAATATCTGA
The DNA here is from genome assembly GCF_964213995.1 of Mustelus asterias. Taxonomy (NCBI): domain Eukaryota; kingdom Metazoa; phylum Chordata; class Chondrichthyes; order Carcharhiniformes; family Triakidae; genus Mustelus; species Mustelus asterias. The sequence goes on from NC_135819.1 coordinate 18,718,867, forward strand.
AAGTTCTTTATTTGCTTCTCAAAGCCATGCATATATTTGGTTAAAATGTGCTGGTTAGATGGACTGGCCATGCTAAGTTCTCCCTTAGTGTCAGGGGGACTAGCTAGGGCAAATGCATGGGGTTATGGGGATAGGGGCAGGGTGGGATTGTGGTCAGTGCAGACTTGATGGGCCAAATGGCCTCCTTCTGCACTGTAGGATTCTATGAAGTTGTTAGCCTGAGTTTTCATCTTAAACAACAGGAAGTTTAGGAAGATGAGGGGTTAAATTCTGAAAAAATAATCTTCTGACCCAAGCTCAACTCTCCCATTTAAGCTTTAATGAGGCAGGAAAACGGAAAGGCAACCAATCCAATCCAAGAAGGTGGTTTATGAGCTGTCGAAGGGATTTCCTGACTGTCAGAGAATCTTCATTGAAGAGCACGATGGATTCAGGAGGTAAGTGCCTTCACACCTAGCTCCTGAATCCTGATACTTGCTTAAGAAGCTTCTATAATCAGGCACTACCCAACAACCTTCCGCCCGAGGCCACCGATTCCAAGCTGACATCTCTCTGCAAACATCATCAGGCTCCCATCCACCCGCAGCAGCCACCAGGCCCCCATCTACCCATCTCCACCTGGCATCTGACCTCTGTGTGGTCAGCAGCCTATTCTCTTCTAATTCGCTCCCCTGTAACTGTCACCGACAGTAAGAAGTTTAACAACACCAGGTTAAAGTCCAACAGGTTTATTTGGTAGCAAAAGCCACACAACCATCGTCACCGACTGACAGTCTGCCTGACTGAAGGCCCATCCTGTCAATCAGAATTGCCTCTGGCAGGGAACCAATCAACAAAGTCCAAATACCGTGTGCGGGGGAAGCTCAAATTGCTGGTTCCCCATGAATCTCTGACCCACCAGCTCCCCGTGGGTCAGAGCAGTAAAACTTCTATGCCATATTTCTATTGCTAGAATTCCCAATGCCATTTTGGACATAACAAAGAATCACTAGTTCGCCAACTGTTTAAAAAGGTGAGATTGTTCTAAGTTTAAATCAGGAGCTTTGAGAGAAGAGACTCGATATATAAGATTCAACAACTCCATCATTTATATTAGGTTACATGAAGGTCATAAATACATCAAAGTGGGAATGTAAACTATACAAACAAAATGATCAGATTGCTTGAATGAAGAGTCTGAGAATGAAGAGGAATAGACTGCAGGAAGTTTGTACATTACCACTGTGACTAACATGATTCATCTTCCTGACTATCCACCAGAATTTTCACAGAACCAATGCTTTCACAAGATGTTGCTTCACTGCACAGCAACTAACACCAATCTCCTCCTGTCCAAAATAATCCAACCACACATCCCAAGAAAGATTAAATTCAATCTACGTTATCAGAATTGTATTTGTGTTCAGGCTGCATTATAAGAGTGGCAGAAACATTTTCAGACTCATTACTTATTCTGGACATTTTACTTTCCCTGAAAATATTTGGGCGGGGCAGGCATGGGTAGGGCTGGACATTCCCTTTGTTTTGCTGGATACATACAGTGCATGTCCCATACTATATAGATTGAGGTCAATTGTGCTCTGATGTCTATACATGTCACCTGGAACAAGACTTTCCACATTTTCTTTATTTCAAGTGACAAGCATTCCCATTAAGTATGAAAGACTGTTTCTGCATTTGCCCAATATGGTTAACTGGAACAACAAGTTGAGCTAGTTCCTGGCAGCTGAGCTCTGCAAATATTTCAAGGACTTCTCAGAGCTGAGTTAAGTGAGATGGCAAGGGTCACTTTCCAACTACTGAACTTCCATAAACAAATGTAAATGGTACACAATGTACGGTATGTATAGGGGATAATAATTTCAAAGGTTTTACCAGCAGTTGCTTAGCAATAACATTAATAAATTTAAGTGCTGAACATTTGCAGCAATGTACTAATCTCTAAGCAACCTGAGAGGAATTATTTGCAGTCTCCCAAAATTGTATAAAAGGGCCAAAATCACAACTCGTTTTCTGCTCCTGCCGCTGTTAGTCAAATAATCAATTTAAACCCTGATTAAACGGGATAGCCTGTCCAAACTTTGCCAAAGAGCTGTAGTACTGTATTTTTGGTGATTATTTAATCTAACTTCCATTCCTCATTTTAAAATAATTAGGCAATTTATCCCCTAATTTCTTTCTTCCTCGGAGCGACATGTAATCCTGAACCTATCACAACTGTCTCCGTACTCTATGTTGTGCGGGAAACAAAATTGTGCTACAAGTACAGTGCATTCACCCTCCCACAATTAGAAGCATTGAGTTCCAGGTGCAAGACTGAGAGTGTTTTGTTTAAATGTATATATTTTTTTACTTAGCAGACTATTGATAATAGGATCAAAATTATACCGAGCCTATCTGTAATAGTACTAATCAAAGGAATATCTTTAAATCTGAAGATTTTGCTAGCAAAACTTGTGTTACTGACTTTTTGCCCTTGTTCATGATCCAAGGTGGCTCTGGGAGGAATAATGCCATCTAGTTCTCCCCAAGGTACACTTCTTTGAAAGTTTGGAGTGCACAACTTGAACTGTTACTGCACCAGGAATCAAAGGCAGCAAGTCTTTGAATGGAAGGATATGGACTCCGTATGAGCATACGATTTTAGTTTAGGCAGCCATCATGCGTGGCGCAGACTTGGAGGGCCGAAGGGCCTGTTCCTGGGCTGTACAGTTCTTTGTTCTTGTCTGTCATCTCCAGAGATGAGCTCCTTCTGAGCACTGCTCCTCATTTCATCGTGTGGGGTGTGTGTGTGCACGTGTGTTTGTGTACGTCTGCGTGCGTGTGGTGTGTGCATGGTGTGCGTGTGTCCACCATCCACTGGACTCATTATTTGTTGCATCGTACACTTCGTCACACAATTTCTGAAAATCTGAATTAAAAGCAGTAAACATGGGATGTGCACAGCAGGTCAGTCAGCAGCAGAAAGAGTGAAGGGGTATTAATGTTTCTGTGTCTCCCCCACCCCCTGAAATATTAACCAACCTTTCTCATTTAGGTGTTGACTGAACATCTCCCGCATTTTTCTGTTTTTAACAAAAGAGAAGGAAAACTGTTGAGAACAGATGTCTGCTGATAATATTCTCTGTGTGGTTCCCGCCTACTTATAGGACTTAATTTCTACATCCAAGTCTAAAACGGGCATATTTGGAGCAAAGACTGCAGAATGAATCTGATCAGCAGAGACACGTTGCACTGAATAGATCTACGAGATATGTTTGAAGGACTTTGGAAAAGCTCTTTGGCAGTAATCCATCTGTGGCTTTCAAACTGTGAGCAGTATAACAATCATGGTTTATAGCGTAATATTTTTGTCTTTTTTGAATTTGAAATGCCATTTTGTTCATTCAATAAATATTACCAAAAGCCTGACAATAAGCAACATTGAAAACGTCTTCGGAAGCTTTCCTTTGATTCACTGATAAGTAAAGAACTTCTGAAACACAAATATAGTTGGTATACATAAAAGCTCCATAGAAGCAACACATACTGTAGGCTGGAAGATTGAAGTGCATTAGTTTCTTTACACTGGGGTGCTTTCTTAATGTTGGACGCACCAAAAGCCTCCTGCATAAACATAAAATAGATGATGTACAAACAAGGACACGTCAGCTTGGATGCAGACTGCAGTGCCTCGACAGACCAATTCAAACGTATTTATGAGTGCATTTACAAAGCATTCTGCTTCAAACTGTCTGAACTGAAATCTCCACACAGACCAATATCAATTTGTATTGCTTCCTTTAGTGGTCAGTGTAAGTAACCACATAGATTTGTAACATCCTATTGTGATGGATTACAGGGCATTTTTTTTTTCATTATGATATAGCAGAACATGAAACAGCCTCACACTGACATTCTCGAAATGGTTGCAGTTAAGAGGGAGGGAAATTGGGAAGACTGCAAGAAAGTAACACACTAGATCATGAAGTGCTGTCGTATTAACTATTCTGTGGCCTAGCTCATATGAAAAAAATCTTATTTTAGAAGAACTTTGTGAACAATTGGTGTCATAAGGTTCTGACAAGACTAATGATTAACGAGCTATTTGATTTCCAGTAAGCTTCATGTTGTTTTTTGTTAATTGCATACCCATAAGCAGATTCGAGTAAGATATCTGAAAATAGTCCAATTCTTAATAGTGCAAATGGTAAAATTGATTTAAAGCAGTAAATTGTGATGGGTTCCAATCTATGTTTAAATATTTGAGAATAAAAGCACTGTCTACTATTTATCTTTCAGCCAAACAGCTTTGAAAAAAAGCAAAATATTTACCAAAACTGTCACAATGTCCCCTCCTAGGTCTTCACAGCATGTGGTTTGTGGCACCTTTCAGTTTATTAGCAGACACGTGAGATGTCACAAATGGAGCAATTTGTGAGCTACCTCCTTTTGGATTGTTTCATTTCGCAGCTTACAGGAAATACTGATCAAAACAGAGGCTACTATCCCAGTGACCAACCAACAAATTGTATTTATATGACACTTTTAACATACCAAATATCAGGAGCAAAGGAAGAAGACACTATTGTTGATGAGATAGTAAGGAGAGCTGACCAAAGACTTGGTTGAGTATTTGAATGTTCCCCTGCCTTCACCCTCAACAGAAAGTGAGAGCCACTCATGGTTTTTTTTGTCACTATGGAGACCACCCCGATCAGCTGCCAATGCCATTTTCCTTCCTTCCCCGAGTCAAACAGGTCAAACTTTCTCTATGATTTGATTTATTGTTGTTTATTAGTATACAGTGAAAAGTATTGTTTCTTGCGCGCTCTCCAGACAAAGCATACCATACATAGAGAAGGAAAGGAGACAGTGCAGAATGTAGTGTTACAGTCATAGCGAGGGTGTAGAGAAAGATCAACTTAATGCGAGGCAGGTCCATTCAAAAGTCTGATGGCAGCAGGGAAGAAGCTGTTCTCGAGTCGGTTGGGACATGGCCTCAGACTTTTGTATCTTTTTCCCGACAGAAGGTGGTGGAAGAGAGAATGTCCGGGGTGTGTGGGGTCCTTAATTATGCCAACTGCTTTGCCAAGGCAGCGGGAAGTGTAGACAGTGTCATTGGATGGGAGGCTGGTTTGAGTGATGGACTGGGCTTCGTTCATGACCCTTTGTAGTTTCTTGGAGTCTTGGGCAGAACAGGAGCCATACCAAGCTGTGGCACAGCCAGAAAGAATGCTATGGTGCATCTGTAAAACTTGGTGAGAGTCATAGTGGACATGCCAAATTTCATTAGTCTTCTAGGAAAGTAGAGGCATTGGTGGGCTTTCTTAGCATCATCATGGAGGAACCAGGACAGGTTGTTGGTAATCTGGACACCTAAAAAAATGAAGCTCTCGACCCTTTCTACTTCATCCCCATTGATGTAGACAGGGGCATGTTCTCCATTTCCTGAAGTCAATGATTATGTTTGTTCACATTGAGGGAGAAATTATCGTCACCGCACCACTTCAGCAGATTCTCTATCTCTTTCCTGTACTCCCTCTCGTCATTGTTTGAGGTCCGACCAATTACAGTGATGCCATCGGCAAACTTGAAAATTGAGTTGGAGGGGGATTTGGCCACGCAGTCATAGGTGTATAAAGAGTATAGTAAGGGGCTGAAGACACAGCCTTGTGGGGCACCGGTGTTGAAGATGATTGTGGAGGAGGTGTTGTTGCTTATCCTTACTGATTGCTGTGGACCTGTTGCAGCGGTAGGTGAACTGTAGTGGATCCAAGCAATTTGGGAGGCCGCAATTGATTTGTGCCATGACTAATCTTTCAGAGCACTTCTTAATGATAGAGGTCAGAGCCACCGGATGATAGTCATTAAGGCACAGTGCCTGGCTTTTCTTTGGCACCGGGATGATAGTCGTCTTCTTGAAACAGATAGGAACCTCAGATTGTTGTAAAGAGAGGTTGAAGATGTCTGCGAATATCCCCGCCAGCTGGTCTATGCAGGATCTACGTGCTAGTCCGGGTACCCCATCCGGGACAGTTGCTTTCCATGGACTGATCTCCGAGAAGGCTGGTCTGAAGTCTGCAATGGTGGCCTCGGATATAGGTTTGTCCGAGGCTCCAGGTTTCTCTAAGGAATCCCCCCTACCCCAGCTTTAAACCTGTGTCTTGTTCTATTTTCTTTCCCATCTCTCCTCATTCCCTCTCTGAGCTCATCTCATCCATGATGCTTATTTCTTATTCTCTCAACCCTATTAAACCTCTGAGCACCCAAATTTCCCTTTCATGTTCCCATGTTAGCTGACATCCCTCCTTCAAAGGCAAAATATATGTATATACTTTCTAAAATTAGGGTTTTTAAGAGGCGGTTCAGTGGCAATGGAGGCAAGGGTTGAAGTCAGCAATATTCATATGGAAGTAGATAGTCTTGGTGATGGATAGGCAATAGGATTTGAAACTCAGCTCTGGATTAAACATATAGAACTGGCTGATTCAGTCTAAGTGAGCAACCAGGAGAACGATGGAACTAATGGCAAGTGTGTCGGGGTTTCGATATTGAATTCGGGGAAATTCTAAGTCAATTTAATTCAATTGCTATTACTTGTATTTTTTTTACAACTTTAAATGTTTGTCAAACATGTAGGTCAGAATTCTCCATTCATGCATGCCAGCAGAATTCCTGGTTCCGCCATCAGCCCCACTCATGAGTTTCCCAGCAGCATGGGGTGGCTTCAATGGCCAATTTCCATTGGCCGAGGAAGGCTCAGAGAATCCTGCTGCCAGTGAACAGCAAACCACCTCCCGCCGCCGAGAAACATGGCTGGTAGGCCGGAGAATCCACCCCGCAGAGTCACATTCTTCTCAAGCTATTTAACAGATGAGGTACATTCAGAGATATTTGTTGAAGTCAGTGGGGGCAATTTTGAACCTGCACGTTCCATTTGCAGGAATGGCAATGCGCACTCAAAATCCGGATGGCGTGATTCACGCTGGCGAGTTTCAGAGCCCTGATCTTCCCAGCCCCTTGCCGGTGGAGTGGCTTAAAACATGCTGCGGTATCACAGGAAGCTCATTTTAATACATTAACATGTCATTAGCGAGCACTCTCTCCCACCCTCACCAGATAGTCATATTGGCACCATTTACAACAGCCCTACACAAGCGTCAACCTGGCGCCTTCACTCCGAGATGGATTTCGGAGGTGAGCATTCAGGCAGCCAGCACGCTCTGCAGTGTGCACTGCTCAGATGGCACCAGGCAGGATTCGGGACTTTCACTCTGAGCCATGGTGCAGGCACCTCCTGCCATGGAATGTACGTCCTACACCAAGGTCTTCACTACAGATGCTACCCTCACAGTGTTGGCCTTGTTGTACTGCAGTGACGGCACCATCTCTTCTTCAGAAGCGATGGGACTCCTCCAATCAACGGTGCAGTCCGAGGAAGGCTGCTGTCATCCCTTCCTGATACTCACGACTCTGCCTTTGCAGCTCCAACAGCTGTGGGACCACCGAGCTGAGGGGCACATCATCAGCCTGGGGCTCAGCAGTGTCCTGGACTCCAGCATCCCTTTGAGTGCTGGTTCCCTTGGACATCCCGCCTCCGCGTTGTGGATCTTCAGCTGTGAGGTGCTCACCAGTGAGTGACCCAGAAACCTGCCTAGTTATTGGACCCACAAAGGTGCGAGTATCTGCGTGGTGCCAGGTGTGGGTGACAGCTGCAAAGCCTCTTCAATGGCAGGATTGGAGAAGACCCCCCTGGGGAATGACAGCATGTGCTGAGGATTTCTCTGCTGCCCCCACTTCACCAGCAGTGCAGGTACGCTGTTCCTCCTCCCCAGCCAGCTCGAGGGCTCGCTCCTCAATATGTGAGAGAGTTCTCAGCTCAGACATGACTCCAGTTGGCTGCACCCACTCATGCCTGTTGTTCCCGTTTATTCTGCAATGACATGGATAGGGAGAGTGTAGGTGAGAGTGTGGACATTTAAGATGGTGCTGAGGTGTCCCAGGCATGGAGCTTGGGTGAAAGCTGGATGATTGTGAGGGGGAGGGGGAGCCTCATGTTGACAAAGAACAAGGTGGCTGCGTAAGAGAATGCATTGGGGGCGCAAGGGGTCCAGCGAGAAACTGGGGGTGCTTCACTTGTGGCTTAGCGAAGGAGGTCATTCATCTCCTTCCAACACGGTTGTCCTGTCCTCTTCTGGAGTCCCGCCTCTGCTCTACTCCATCCAGAATCCTGGTGAGGGCCCCCTCCACAAAGCACAGTGCTGCCTTCTTGCCTGCCATGCCTTGCAGTCATTGTGGAACAAGTGCTGGGGAGCTGTTTTTATGGAGCTCCTGAGTGATTGCAGCAGTTAAGTCATTGCGAGGCGGGCAAATCAGAGGGAACACACAACAGGGACAGTGTGATTGATAATTGTGGGCATAAAAATTATTACTAATGAGGCATAAGATTCGGCCCCAAAACACCCCAGTGCCATCAGCGGGAATCACTATGTTTTTGTGCCAGAACCAACACTCCCATTTTTCTGGTTAGATTTTGCCCAGTATATGATTAAGTGTGCAGGCACACATATTGCGAAATCATCATAAAATCCCTACAGTGCAGGAGGAGACCATTTGGCCCATCAAGTCAGCACTGACTCTAACAGAGCATCTTACCTAGACCCAGCACCCTGCCTTATCTGCGTAACCCCACACATTTACCTTGCTAACCTACATATCCTGGGACATTAATGGGCAATTTAGCATGGCCAATTCACCTAAAGTGGACATCTTTGGAGTGTGGGAGGAAACCGGAGCACCCGGAGGAAACATGCAAACTCCAGACAGTCACCCAAGGCTGGAATTGAACCTGGGTACCTCGTGCTGTGAAACAGCAGTGCTCGTCATTCTGAAGTTGCTCATTCAGACACATGGTATGAGAATGTGTAGTTTCTGAAGTCACTGCATATTCTAAATGCATCATGCTAGCAGCAAGTGTCTTGGCACTTGTGTTGCTTAGACTGGGACTGTTGCTGGCCATGATTAGGGACAGCCTGTTTGGCCCGGTGGCGGTGGGCGTGTGCGTATGTGTGTGCGTGTGTGCGTGTGTGTGTGTGCGTGTCAGTGCTCCTCTTGTCTGATGGATGGGTTGTGATACTGAAGGGGTCACTTTAATATCATCTGTTTTGGCTGATGGCTCATATCCCTTGCTAAGCAATTTGCATATGTTGCAACTTGGGAGCACTTGGCTGTGGGGGTTACTGACTGCCCCGCTAACACAATACCCCATGAATAAAATTGAAATTACCAAAAGGGAGACCGATGAATTTTAGTAGATTTGACACAAAGTCTGGCCGATAGTTAATAGGATGTTGAACTACATGGTCCAACATAGCACAGTGCAGGACACAGGAGGCAGGAGTCCATAAGGCCATAAGACATAGGAGCAGAATTAGGCCACTCGGCCCATCGAGTCTGCTCCGCCATTCAATCATGGCTGATTTTTTTTCTCATCCCCATTCTCCTGCCTTTTCCCCATAACCCCTGATCCCCTTATTAATCAAGAACCTATCTATCTCTGTCTTAAAGACACTCAATGACCTGGCCTCCACAGCCTTCTGCGGCAAAGAGTTCCACAGATTCGCCACTCTCTGGCTAAAGAAATTCCTCCTCATCTCTGTTTTAAAGGATTGTCCCTTTAGCCTGAGGTTGTGCCCTCTGGTTCTAGTTTTTCCTACTAGTGGAAACATCCTCTCCATGTCCACTTTATCCAGGCCTCACAGTATCCTGTAAGTTTCAATAAGATCCCCCCGCATCCTTCTAAACTTCAGAGAGTACAGACCCAGAATCCTCAACCTCATACGACAAGCTCTTCATTCCAGGGATCATTCTTGTGAACATCTTCTGGACCCTTTCCAAGGCCAGCACATCCTTCCTTAGATACGGGGGCCCAAAACTACTCATAATATTCCAAATGGGGTCTGACCAGAGCCTTATACAGCCTCAGAAGTACATCCCTGCTCTTGTATTCTAGCCCTCTCGACATGAATGCATTTGCCTTCCTAACTGCCGACTGAACCTGCACGTTAACCTTAAGAGAATCTTGAACAATGACTCCCAAGTCCCTTTGTGTTTCTGATTTCCTAAGCATTTTCCCATTTAGAAAATAGTCTATGCCTCCATTCCTCCTTCCAAAGTGCTCACATTTTTTCACATTGTATTCCATCTGCCACTTCTTTGCCCACTCTCTCTCTCTCACACCTCGGGGCCCTGATCAGACAGCGCATTGCAACTGTGTCCAGTTGTGATTACGAATAAGAGACATTCAAAGCAGGAAGCAGAAGATCTACAAGGTCAGAGGTCAAGGAGTCAAAATGGGGGACGATTAGAGAAGAAAGGAGATGTTTGAGAGCTGATCTTATAGCAGGATAACTAAGGGTTAAAATCGTTAAACAGTTAACTCAGCATATTACTTTTTTTTACAAATATCTAGCTCATAACTTTTAGTTTTAGAAATTAACTGTAGAAAATGGAGGCTTCTGGTTGAGAAACAGCCAGAACTCTGATGTAAATGCACTTCACACAAGCCTGGGTTTATATACCACTTATGAGATATTCTGTATTTGTCCTGCAGGGTCAGAGTTGACAGTGAAAAACGTAAACAATGAATGATCCACTGCTAAGTTTTTAATGGTGCCAGGGAGTTTCGGGAAAGTTGTAAAACTCTATTAGCAATATAAATTATTCATATGGGATGTAGAATAAAGAGTTGTGTTGCAGGTAAAATAATTTATGTTTCTGCTTGAATCATCCCAAAACATGACCCATTGCCATAGCAATAGGGATTCAGGGTGGAGCCTTGGTTGGAATGTTCTTTCACTTAATTTATTATGTTTGCTGACAGAAGGCGGCACTTTGGGTTTTGTGAGGAAAGCACAGCTGGAAGATTTGCTCTAGTTAGCTTGGACAAAGCTATGCAGAAGCTGAGAGAGTTGAGTAGAATGGGAAAGGGCGGGGGCGGGGGCGGGGGTCTGTTTTCATGAACTATATATATCCAAAACCAGGAAAAAAACAGAGTCCATAGTTGTGAGGTCTTTAAATAAAACTGAAGAATAGCTTAGCCAAAAGCTAATGGAAGGACACATTTATAATCTGTACCTTGAGTAACAGCTGGTATGCTATGGAGAAATAAAGCAAATTCCGGAGGGCTGTGGCATACCTTTTGAGTTGTTTCTAGCAAAAGTTCAAGCTCTCATAAGGAAAGGAATTTGAGTGGGGATGGAAAATGAATAAGGAGTAAAACTGGGCACATGCATCAGTTTTTATAAAATGTAGCGTTTGCTTACTTTTTTGATACACAATATTTTTTAAACCATCAAATTCTGCGGTGTAGTTAGGTCAGTTAATTACTGCATCTTTGGATTTCTTCTCTAAGCATTAAAGGTTCCAAACCTGGGGCGGGGGGAGTAGTATCAAACAGGGGCATTTTAGGACTGATTTCAGCAAATTCTTCTTTGCACAAAGAGTGATCCAGACGCAGAATAAACTTCTAGATATAATGGTGAAGATGAAAATCCTACAATCATTTAATGAACTACGGGATGCTACAACAGAAAAGGACGTTAAGATCTCTTGGGGTTGATGGCCTTCCATGTCAGTAATGATCTTGTGAACACTTTAAGGTCCTGCTGAGTACACATTCCATGTTATATTAACAGTGACTGACATTTGGCAAAAAAAGTATCAACATCAAAATGCATCTTGTACGACAGTACTATCCAGCACAGGGTCCTCAACCCAATTACTGAGGCGCAACTGAATGAATATCATTAGGCCCATTCGGACAGGTAGCTTGAAATTAATCATGAACCACACACTTCAATCACCATAAACGATCCTCTGAGGGTTTAGTTTAAGACTGAAGATGCAATTTATTTAAACAGTAAGACCAGAATGTTCCCTCTGTATTTCTAAAAACCGATTTTTGATATGCATCTGCTTTTTTAAAAATGTTGTTTGAAGCCTTTCATTATCTCTGAATTTAACCGAAAAGCTCCTGGCTTAGTGACATAGCTCATTACCTTCTGTGGAAAATGTTATCAAGGAACTTAATTTGCTACTATTGTCAATTCTGCAAATACATTATTACCAAGAAAATGCTTTGTGCTCTGGTAATATTCACCCATGCAAATCTACAAATATCAAAATCATTGCAAAGAGACACTGCATTTCTTTGAAGAAAAATGATTTAAAATATGTCACACAATTCTATTAATTGTACAGATACCAATTTAGGGTGTGACTTTTTTGTGTACAAAGAACATCCTCTTTGTGAATTTAATTATGCCTACCTCTTATCAGCAAGAGCACTATACATAAATCACATGACATGCTTGACATGATGTTTTAGCTGCCCATCTTAGTGGAGTGTTATAAATGTGGGGGTGTAATTCAGCTGCAATTAGAAAACGTGTTGGAGATGCTATATGGGAGCTATGCCATGCTGTCAGAAATGCTCAACATAGTTAGGATACTGCAGCCTTCCTCTATGCCACAAACTACATCACTCCCAGCTGCAGCTTAATTTTCTGTGACTTGTCTAATTACTGTAATTAAACATTAATTGCCATTAATTATTCACACATAAGCTAGTCGCAAGTCAAGTGGTAAAAGCCAGATGAAATCTGTCGTACAACTTGCATGTGAACAGTGTGCACTGTTCAATGTTGGCAGGTCATTGGGTTTGCCATGACGGAACACAAGCCGAGACCCCCTAAAATCCTTGGGGCTCTGGTGTTGGCACTGCAATCTACAGTCACAGTCAGACATGGCAGAGGCACGCAATCACTAACAGCTCTTCCAAATTCTGTCTACACCATCATTAAGCCCAAAGCAACAGCCTCAGAAAATCTCCTGAAGTGTTAGGCAATAATGAAGAATTAAAAATAAGATAGAAACACTACATACTAATAATTTACACATTTACTATACTAAGAATACATTTTAAAAAAAATTTCTCATGTTATCCCCTGACAAAAAGACCCTAATGCACTGAGTCATTTTCAGCTCCATTCCAGATTACAACATGTAATGTTCCCTGTGTCACAGTGACAGGAAATACAACTAGCTAAGAGAAAATATACTGCATCCTAAAATGTTCTGGAAACTGCCACACAAAGTATTAACTAGGAAAGGAACAATTTTAAATCTCCACTAAAAAAGCTACATGGAAAGGAATATTTCTGACTGCAAGGCTCGAGACCTTTTATGAAAAATGGTTTTGGCATTAGAGGGAGCACTAACATAGCAGACAGCATATTGTCAACTTGCACCTAACTGGATGCAAATTTAAGAAGCAGGGGAAGGGGCCCAGTTGGCTACTGGAGCAAAATAAATCTTTTTCTTAAAAAACAGAAAATATTGGAATCATTCAGCAGGTCAGAACTGACACTTCTGACAAAGGGTTGAAATGTTAATCCTATGTTTTTCTCCACAGATGCTGCCTGTTCCGCTGTTTCTAATATCACAGCTCCGCAATTTTGCTTGACATTTTTTAACTAAATGTTTGGCTTTCAAGTAAAATCTAACCACAAATCCTACGTAACTGGTTAATTAATGCAAGCTCTTTCAATTTTACTTGAATTTATTTTCTTAATTTCAAGTTAATCAGTTATGAAGCTACTGCTTCAAATACCGTATTTAAATTTAACTGCACCCTCAAGAACAGAAGGTCTGATGTCAGTTTTATAGACATAAACATCATTACTACAAGCAGGCCAACTGAAGTGTCCAAGACCGGTCATGCAGCTGTTTGTGAAAACCTGAAGCATGTCCTGAATAATACTGTATTTGTAAAGGCTGCCAGGGATTCTTCTGCCTGAAACATCACTTCTGCACACTGTGGCACATGATGTGCCAAGTTTATGAGAGACAAGCTTTCATTAATGCATGAAAGCTCTGTTGTGAAAATGTTGTTCCCAGGTCATTGCGCCAGATTCATATTGTACAGTCACTGAAATGTTAAAACAAGATTTAATGTTAAAACAGGATTGTGGACCCATTGCTGGCTTCTCAAAATTTGCAAATTTTGTCTTTTGTAAAGCAATGAAATGGTTGCTTGAACTCGGGAAACTGTTGTCCCATTACTGTAGGTTAAAGTTCACAGTAATAATTGCTAATCAGGACTGTGTCAAATTTGACAGATTCCTGCCAAGTGAGCCAGGACTACTGCCAAACATAAAAAATACCAAAGAATAGGACTGAAAAGGTTTGCAGCATGTGGCTACAACAAATGGTTGAGTTACTACATGGTAATGGCATAAGCATTTCTACAGTGTAATGGACTAATTTCAGTGCACTGAATTTGTAAATTGAAATATTTCACCTCGAGAAGTGGGGTTTTGAGACTCGGGCAATATCTCGTGAATGTGAAGATGTAGTTGAACAAATAACAGAACAGAATGTGCAGGAATAGATCATTGTGTTTGATTAAATGCCTGTGCTAGAACATGACATCAAATTACATTTTAGACAGATTTGAGATTTTGTGTGATGAAAAGCTGTATTTTATGTAAACATTTATATAAAAGAGAGAACATTGTGCTATTATAATAAACTCTATGAAGTATTGAATGTACAAGAATACATCACGTTCCACCTAAGCACCACAGAATAAAGCATCAACTTTAGCTTACATAAAGGGAATTTGCTACTCCCTTCAAGTTTGGATAGTAATGCCTAAGTAATTAAAAGGTAACAGCTGTATACTTGGCGTCTAATCCGATGCAAATCCTAGAACTATTAAGGTAAAAATATGTGGTTTGAAGAAACTAAACCAATTTCTTCCGTGAAGGATATGCGGAATGATTAGACTTGTCAATATACTGTTGGCTTTAAATCAGTGGATCACTGAGCTCTCCAGACAAAGAACATCCCAAATTCAATCTATGAGTAGCTGTGCCATTATTTTATTAAATGGATTGTTGAGATGTTACTCAGGACCTTGGGCTGTAAAGGTTGGAGGGGGAAAACAGCTGGAGCTATGTTGGAGGTTAACTTCGGACAAGGACAGGTCTGGGCACAACTGTGATCCCAATGAACAAAAACTTCCCAACATTCGTCATCACAGAGCAAACATGAAAAGCGGGCAATTGGGCAAGGTACTGACTGCAAATGTCACCTGCGGCACCATAGCCCTATGAAAAAGCCATGCCTTAGTGAGAAAAGAGAGGGGAAAATTTCAGAGAAAATTTGAAAGTATTCACTATCGTATGGTGATTGGCATGTATGGAAAACACAGACATTTCCACTGATGTATAATGCTGGCTGAGTACAATAAAGGAGGAGAATCATGATACTATAATCCTTACACATTTTTAATTGCAGTTCCCGTAATATGACAGTGCTGCATGTTGAAGTGCCAGTGTATATTTGTCTAATGCTGCTTTGTTGGTTATCGCTTTAAAATTCAATGTGCAAAAAGAGCGAAGATCAGCTCGATATGAATGTTGCAAAGTTCGTTGTTATCATATCCCCAGGAACAGGTTTTCGAGAGTGGAGTAGTTGCATCTGTCCTGCAAACGTAGGAGTACATTGGATTTGGCACAGAAACAGGCTATTCCATGTTCATGCTTCTCTCGAGTCTCCTCCCATCTTTTCTGATTTAAATCTACTTTCTCCCGAATAAATGCTCATTTAATTTCTCCTTAAATGTACCTACATTATTATCTCAATCACTCCCTATGATACTGAGTTCCACATTCTCACTACTTTCTGGGTAAATAAGTTTCTTCTGAATTCCCCTATTGGATTTCTTACCAGCTTATATTGATGGTCTCTGGTTATGCTCTTCCCTACAAGAGAAAACATTCTCCTTATATCCGCTCTATCAGAACCTTTCAGAATTTTAAAGGCCTCTCTGAGGGCCACACGGTGGCACAGTGATTAGCACTGCTGCGTCGCAGTGTCAGAGATCCGGGTTTGATTTCCAACTTGGGTCATTTTCTGTGTGGAGTTTGCACGTTCTCCCCGTGTCTTTATGGGTTTCCTCCGGGTGCTCTGGTTTCCTCCCAGTCCAAAAGACGTGCTGATTAGGTGCATTGGAGATACTAAATTCTCCCTCAGTGTACCCGGACAGGCGCCGGAGTGTGGCGACTATGGGATTTTCACAGTAACTCCATTGCATTGTTAATGTAAGCCTACTTGTGACACTAGTAAATAAACTTTCAACAAAAAAAGTTACCCCTCAACCTCATTTTTTCAAAAGCGACCGAGTCTGTCAATCCTTTCCTGATATGTATATTCATTTGCTTTGCTACAGTCCTTGTAAATTGGCTGGGAAATGCAGCTTTTTTTTTGTTTATATCCAATTAAAGTCCAATTCAAAGTCTCAGCAAAGACATTCCAGATCCAAGCTGACAAGACAAGCTGGCCACCTCCTGTCTTGGGCTTGATCTGTATGATCCAAGCTGATTGGAGCAGGCATTGCACCTCCTCCAAGGCTCGATCTCATAAATGCAGCTTTTTACAGTAAATAAGGGAGCACCCAAATTTCAAAGTCATTGGGATTGTCATCAGCTCAAGAACTGCAGTGACTCAGCAACTTTCTCAGGGTAACCAGGGATTGGCAATGGGATGATTTTGAATTGGCATCCATATTTTGAGAGTAAATTACAAAAACTTTGATATACATCAGTAAAGAATACAAATGGGAAATAGTAATTTTATTTTAAAAAACAGGAACCAAATAAAACTGACAATATGCTCATTATAATCAGACCATGCAATATGTTGGTGGCAAGGACTATGGCTGCAGTCGCAGCTTTGATCACAGGGACTATTTAAATTAGCTAACTTCAGGCTCAGACTTCACTGCTAGGAGCATGGTTTCTAGGGAACATTCCTGATTTAATGCACAATTGTTGGAATGTTCAAAATTTCAGAAATTCAAGGAAGGTCGTGCAAAAAACAAAAACAGTTCCATGCAGACCAGCCAGAAGTGATCAGAAAGAGCCAGCATGGATTGGTACAGAGCAAGTCATGTCTCATGAACTTATCAGAGCTGTTTAGAGAGGTAATAGATGTGTATGGTGGATAAACTGGTGTCTAAAGATTTTCTTTAATATGGACTTCCAGGAGGAATTTTGCAATGTTTCATTGGGACAAAATGAGGTGCATGGAATTGGAGGCAATTGTTGACTTGGTTAAGAAATACATTAGGACAGTGGTTCCCAAAGGGTGCGGCGCGCCACACTGGTGCGGCGAGAGAGGATGGCAAGTGTGGCGAGAAGATTCAAGGACAATCAAAGAAACATTTAAACATGGATTAGATATTTTTCCAAAGTGATTGGTTTATACTTTCTGGATGTCCCATGATCATATTATAAAGTAGTTGTGTTCTATGTTATGAATCAAGCACTGCTAGGAGTTGTTTTTTTTTGTTTTTGAATGTATTTCTTATTGATAAAAAATTCGGTGTGGCACGAGCAAATGTTTATTCTGAAAGTGCGGCCCAGTGAAAAAAGTTTGGGAACCACTGCATTAGGAGGTAGTTAGAAGAAAGTTATGCACTCAAATTGGCAGGAGGTGATGATTGGTAACCCCCGGGCATGTGTAATGGAGCATTTGCATTTCACTCTATCTATAAATGACAGGATGAAGGAATAGCGAGAGAGTCATATATCGAAGTTTGAGAATTACGTTAAGTTGGTTGACAGAACAAATAGTGTAGATGGGAGCGGAAGGTTGCAAGGGATATTGATAAATGAAATGAATTGACGACGCTGTGGCAGATGGAGTTCAATTTGGGAAAGCGTTGGTCATATGATTCAGATTCAAGAAAGATCGGGGTACTTTTTTAATGGTGAGAAAATAGGAATGGTGGATGAGTGAAGATATTTAAGGTGTCCAAGTATAGAAAACACAAAGCAAATAGAGGGGTATTTTAAAAATTAAAATGCTATGGTTGGTCTATATCGTAAAAGGAGTGAAACAGAAGGGGTGGAAGCTATGCTCTAGCTGTATAGAACTCTGGTTAGACCCCTTCTGGAGTGATGCACTCAGTTCTAGTCACTGCAGCTTAGGAAGAATATTGGCCTTGGAAGGGATTCAGATCCACCAGAACAATACTGAGCTGAAAATATTAAATTATGAGAATGGCTTGCATTGAACCGTATGAGAATACTAAGATGGAAAAGATTATGAGGTGATTAAAGAAGTTGATAGGTTAGATAGATATAAACCATTTCCTCTTGTGGGAGATTCCAGATCCAGGAGGTATAAACTTAGGAATCGTTTTTTAACACAAAGAGTAACCAAAATTTCACTGCGAGGAGTATGGTTTCTATGAAACTGGTTTAACGCACAATTGTTAGAATGTTCAAAAAGCTGTTCAGGCTGAAGGTCCACTCAAAAAATCAAAACTGAGGTTAATAGTTTTAATAGTGTTTTATAAGTTAAGAGACTAATGTGGGTAGATGGGAGTTAAGATACAGATCAGCAATAGTTTAGCTGAATGGTGAAACAGGCTCATTGGCCTATTGGCCTGCTCATTTGAGTGAAGTAATGCAGTTGATGGCATAAAGTTACATTTGAACTTTTAATTGATTTGGATCCGCACTGAACCATTTATGCACCTAAAAGCCAACAAAACTCATTACCATAGAACCAAATCTCTATTTTTCCTGTGAATTTTTATGGCTCATTAAGATGAGGTACGTTAATGCTGAGAAGTAGAACGCAATTTTACTATCCGTGTCAGTCAGTGTGTAGCACTCCCGGGTCACGAGTGGCCCCAGTGATATGAGCCCTCTGTACTCAATCATTACTTTTTTCACACACATCAGTCTAGAGGAAGTACGTTTGGAGGTGGCTAGGGGGGCATCACACTCAGAAATGGGAACTTTGATTGTAATTCCCACTGATTTGAGACTAATTGTAGTGCTCCTACTGCTGTTCCAGTTGAGATGAGCAGAGATGAGAAGTCAAAGCTGGAACTTCAATCAGTTTGGACCTACACCAAGCACTTCCTTTCTCCACCAACCCTTTAGGGTAGTGCAACTAGAGTTTTAATTAACTATATATCTGAGATATGAAAGGGAAACTATTGAAAGTGATTCCCCTTGGAATATTTTCCCTATTAGCTCATGAA
Organism: Mustelus asterias; assembly: GCF_964213995.1. Classification (NCBI taxonomy): domain Eukaryota; kingdom Metazoa; phylum Chordata; class Chondrichthyes; order Carcharhiniformes; family Triakidae; genus Mustelus; species Mustelus asterias. Next base: position 18,737,975 of record NC_135819.1, read on the forward strand.
TGGTGCACATTATTGTGCAGGTATTAAGAACATAACGATCACACACATTCCTTCTTGTCGAGAGGAGTCTAGTTATTTCCAGAAGCATGAATATAACATATCAAGTCTCAAAGGCGATGTTTCGAAGCTAAGAAGCAACGATTACTATAATTCTTTGTCAGGGGTGTTAAATGTTGCTACATTCAAATCTATCTGGAAAATAATGTGAATATCTTGTTTTAAAAAATCTAAGTGCTAGCCTGTTTTCCCTTCCCTCTCCCCATACAATATTATGTGCACTTTGCAAGGTAGCTTAGTTATTGTAAAAAATCATAATTTTGAAGCTTCAATACCTGTTCTTAAATATGGAGGCATTTAACAAGTCTGCTTAGAGACGAGAAGTAATATCTTTAATGCAGTTAGTGCGATGATGAGGATGACACACACAGGATGAAGTGGACATGCCTGCAGGTAATTATACAGAGCATGGCTGGTGAATCATTGCTCACTATTTCCATTATGGCAATTCATCTCTCTAGAAGCATCTCCATGCCCAGAGCTGATACAGGGAGAAGTCTCAGTGGCTCAGAGCAGTGGGGGAGGATGGAAAAAAAAACACATACTAAGCTTTAAGCATGAATACTGAAAGGCTTTTATAATCATTTTCTTCAGTGTTCATATGAAGCTGATACATGCGATTGAGTTTAGTATCAATATTAACCCTGGTGATAAGGTTGCCTCGAAAGAGAAGTCAAATCTAACCTTTTAAAAGACATGGGGCTGTTTGCAAATCAATATAAATAAGAAGACAGTACTTAAAAAATATATACTAAATTTACTGCAAGTTTCTACATATATGGCAGTGGATTAGCTGGAGCCCTTTTCAGAATCAAGTCGAACATTAATGAACGTAGCAGCAAGTTTAGTATCTATGATAATGACATTGTCACAAGCCCAAAGGTTAAACGTAGTCAGCCTGTAAAGCTTGCACTATGATTTGAGCAGCAATGTGCATTGGGTGTGGGGCAATTGTACTTGTAAAACTGACAGACTACGAGGTATATCCCATCAAACTACAAACACACTAGGCTGAACTTTTTAATTTGTCCATTATGCTTTGCTAATTTTTTCAACATCCAGTTATATGCAATCTTGCTGTTATTTTCATACAAGACTGTCAGGCAGATGTGCAGTGAAGAAAATAACAATCAGTTGCCACTGACAATCATTATGGTAGGGATTTAAGAACGTTTTCATTGAAAAAAAGTGCAATATAAAATGACATTGTTCCAAATTTTTTCTCCCAATATATTTGAACTTAATTTACCCCATGAATGACTTAAATCAGACACGTTATTCTCCAGTGAAAGATGCATGCAAGCAGAGGAAAGAGAAAGGAAGGTGAGGTGTAATGATTGGAGGAGGAAAAAAAGAAGCGATAAAAAAATGGAGAGGAAGCAAAGAGAGGGTAAAATGAAACCGAGAAAGAAGGGGAAAGAAACAACAACAACTCACGGTCACATAACTCAGGCTGAAAATTTTCACTGAGAAAATTAGTTGGCAACATAATTTCATAGGTAATGTGGGCAGATTTCAAAATACAGGTCGAATCATACATTGATGCATTGATTGATAGAAATAGAAGGGCTGTTTATTCCGAGGATTATCCGCAAAATCTCAGTTGAGGCATGAGCAGTGAGGCTTGGCAAAGAGAGGACAGCAAGAGGTGCATGAAGAGTTCCTACAGAAATACTGGAGTTGTCTAGCGTTCCCTAAGGAGGGAGGTAGAGGAAAAATACTGGACTGGAAGTAGCCACGATCCTTGCTCAGGCAGTTTGCAGTAGCTGTCTGAACAAAATCAGCAGCAGAGGCCTAGAGACTATAACCTGCTTGCCCTCTTGTCTGAAGAATTGTGTGTCATGCAAAAGATGAATGACATCTAAAAGAAAAGGCATATTAAATAGCTTAACAGATAGAGTACCAGAACCTTAACTGGACCAGGCATAAAATTGCTGTGTCTACAAAAGCAGGTCAGAAACTGGGGTATTCTTGACTCTGCAAAACCTGTCCCAACATCTACAAGGCACAAGTCAATGAAGGGATACTCTCCATTTACCTAGGCAAGTATAGTTCGAACAGCAACCAAAACATTCAACAACATCTGGGTAGAAACAGTCCGCTTGGTCAGTATCTACTGCTATAAGTATTCACTCCCTCCACCAGAGGTGGACAGTGTGTACTATCTGTAGGAGGCACTCACCAGATTTCTTCGCCAGCACTTCCTAAACCTGTAATCTCTACCACCTAGAAGGACAAAGGCTGCAGGGGCATGTAAACACCACCACCTGCAAGTTCCCCTCCAAATCACACACTATCCTGACTTGGAAATATGCAAATTCTGGATCTCCCCAGCTAACAGCACTGTGGGAGCACCTTCATCACAGGTTGCAGCAGCTCAAGAACATTCACCACCCCCTTCTAGAGAACAAGTAGAGACAGGTGATAAATGCTGGCCTTGCGATGCTGACATCTTGCGAATAAATTAAAACAAAAATCACTCCCAATCCAGCAAGTCCCAAGTTCAAAACTCCAGTCAAGGCCAACATTCAGATTCAACCGATGTGCCCTTATGCAGTATGTTGCCATCAGTGCTTAGTCAGTCCGCTTGCCACATTGCTCATTGTTAAACTATGTAGCAAAATATTTCCAAATGTAAGAAACAGTGCACCAACAGAGATGCTTAGCCTGGCCAACCCAGCCTGCACTATGGTCTAAAATCACAGCTCGTCTTATCTGTTTAAGGGAAGGGGGAAAGAGACTGCTTTAAAAAACAGGAAAAGGAAGTTGCAGAACCAAAATAAATCAAAGTAGAGTGATAATATTTTGTAAGAACCAGTACAAAGTGCTGTATTTCAGAATGTATAACACTTAAAAAAAGCTCTCAAATGGGTAAGACAGCACACTCCACAGCTGACAGTAGCCATGAGTGAATAATGACTCTCGTCATATAACTAAGGTGCGCACTCTGTTTCATGGTCTGGGATGTGTTGACATCCTCACCAAATAATTTAAGTAATAAACGACGGTGCCTGGGGAACATACAATGAAATAACCTAGAGAACAGAACTTCAGTAGATCAACAGCAAGGTGAATCAGTTTATCTATCAGCTTCTCAAGGTGTTTCTTTCACATACATTGTAGTGTCAGAAAGGATTGCATATTACCATTCATGGTTGGTGTATGCTGATAATTTGTGTATTACTGGGGATCTCATATAGTGTACTGTGTTTATTGATAACTGCAATTAAGAACTTCCCAATAGATAAACGTTAACCACAGAACTGTCAGAGAAAAACCAAGTTCCAGTACACAGAATTGTAGAAGGTTACAGGACAGGAGGCGGCCATGTCTGGGCTGGCCTTTTATTAGAGCAATCCAAAACTTGTCCTAATGCTCATCCACCTTGTTTCAAATTTTATCCAATTTTACTTTAAAAGATGCAACGGTCTCTCCTCCAACCACCTCCTGTACCAAATCATTCTGTACCAACAATCCTCTATATAAAGACATCTCTTAACTTACCTACGCACTCTCTCAGTAATAACTTAAAATTGATCATCTCTTTTCAGTTACTCCCAACCAGAGGGAATAGCCATTCCCTATTCAGTCCATCAAAGCATTTCATAATTTTTTTAAAACTGCATCACACTATGGATGGGATTTCCTCCCCCACCCCCGTGGCAAACATTTATGTAAGGCAGTAATTCCCCACACAAGTTCCCAATCCCAGTTGCCTGTAGTGGGGGGTGATCAAGCAGAACTTAGGTTGTTCCTAACAGGGACAGAGGTGACACAGAATGATGAGTAAATCCAGGGTACCTCCTGAAGCATTGCTACCTAGGCTGGATCTTTCACTTTAGGGGGTGGCTAGAAAGAAAATGTAAATGGAGATGCAGCAATTTATTATCTACTACATTTATACACCAATCTCAAAATGGTCAGTGCAGAGTAACATCCCCCAGGAGCCCAGTGAATGCTCAAGTTTGACCTGACTTTCACTACCCACTCACAATTCAGTCATACATGGGTTATGAGGTCAGGTCTGCCAGTAATTATATTTTGTATTAAAACCAGTACCTAGGGGATATCCTTTATATATTTACTGTAAACCTCAGATTCAAGAATTATTTGACTCTCAATAAATCATCATTTCACTAGTTAAGTTGGCTCAGAAAACATTAAGTCCATAAATCAAAATAATTTGCTGCCGTGCTCCTTTTAACCAAAAGTCAGCATTACTAAATATGTCTTTGTATACAGCTTCGAGTTCCATAATTGCATAATCCAAGATAAAGCAGACTCTTGGATCACAATAAAGATCAGCACAGAACTGTGGTTTGGACCTGAATCATTTCATTACTCTATAACCTACACTGCATCTGCCCATTGAAACATAGCTGACGATAGTAATCATGATTAAACGGATGATATGGAGCTCAGCCAAATGAAGCAGAGAGAGGCTTGGGGCACTACTGCCAAACAATTCCTGGGGGACGATGCAAACGACCACCAGGATGGCTAGCAAAAATGTATATTAGATGCTTCAAGCTCAGCCTGCCTGGCTGAGGAGGCATCATCGCTGATTCATTAATTGACATCCACTTTCGCTTTTCATCTGGGAAGCCAAGTTTAGCTTTTTTTTCACCCAGCCTGTCATTGCATTTTACAAGGGGTCATTCTGATGTGCTGCTCACTGCTCTCATGCTGAGGCTGTGGTTAGGAAAGTGGTGTTAATTGGTCTGTGCAAATCGCAACTGATTTCATACACGATTCACCCAATAAAAAGCAGTCATAAAATTCAAATGATAATTAAAAGCACACTGATATCAACTGTAAATCACAGCTCCAACTAGCAGCTTCTGTTCATTAGCTGACTTCTGTAATGTCTAATGTAGCACAATGACGACCAAAACCAGCACTTTAAAAGTACAGAAGTGATTAAATGGTAGATTAATACTTACTGCAGTAATCTGTTCTTCAAAAAAAAAAGGGTTTCCTACTCAGTATATTGCTGTCAAATTCATGGTGGAACGAAAATGAAGTATTTACAGCATAATCTGCCTACAGTGACGGACTCAAAGTAGAGGAAAAAAGAAGATATTTCTCATTTGTTTCTCAGTGCACAGCAGATATAAGGTGTGGGATCAGTATAATTTCAGTCAATTTCACAGCTTTAGGATTTTCTAAGTCCTGTAAAAAAGAAAAGGAGGGAGGGAGAAGAAACTGATATAAATCATCGCCCCAGTGAAAATCCAGTGTTTTTGACAGTGCTATGAATAATCTATTTTTAATGCAACTTGCATACACTACATCAGAAGGTGTCAGATTACACAACACCAACTATGCTTGATCAGGGAGAATTGATCTTCATAATCTATCATTTATCTTCTAATAAACTACTTTACAGTTTATATGATGTCCCGAGAACTGGATGCAAGCCACAAAACCATTTTTCACAATTTTTTCTATTGGTTATAGTTGCTCATAAAATTGGCAAAGTAATTAATAAACCACTCGTGTAGTGATATGGAATACTAAATAAATTTGTTGTTATTCATAGGTCTCTATTTTGCATAATTTATTCAAAACTGGAGCTGGGGATGACTTTCATAGTTCACTCAGCTCCCAACACACCTCAGTCAATGTTCTGAATACAGCACATTTTAATAACTGGTCACAGAGCTATTTGAATTCTCTCTGGCTCATTAACAGTGAAAATATCAATATATTTCAGAACTACCGGGTCAGGGGAAAGATAGTGAAGTGTATTGTTTCCATTATAATGATAAGCGTTAAGACCACATGCCAGCACCAATCAAATTTATTTACGGTGGCAGTTCTACATGCCACTGCTCACAATGGATCAGAGGATATGATGGTTTATAAAAAGACAGGGGAATTACACCACATAAAGCACACTATATTCAGCTGCTAAAAGACAACAGCATAGGATTCGGTGTCCCTTTAAGGCCAAAAGATGGAACTCTCTTTTCTTCTTTAAAGTTTATTTATCAGTCACAAGTAAGCCTTACATTAACACTGCAATGAAGTTACTGAGAAATTCCCCTAATCGCCATACTCCAACGCCTGTTCGGGTCAATGCACCCAACCAGCAGGTCTTTCAGACAGAGAGGAAGCCGGAGCACCCGGAGGAAACCCAGGCAGACACAGGGAGACCGTGCAAACTCCACGCAGTGACCCAAGCGGGGAATCGAACCCGGGTCCTTGGCGCTGTGAGGCAGCACCTTCTTGAGCAAACGTGGGCGGCACGGTAGCACAGTGGTTAGCACTGCTGCTTCACAGCTCCAGGGTCCCGGGTTCGATTCCCAGCTCAGGTCACTGTCTGTGTGGAGTTTGCACATTCTCCTCGTGTCTGCGTGGGTTTCCTCCGGGTGCTCCGGTTTCCTCCCACAGTCCAAAGATGTGCGGGTTAGGTCGATTGGCCAGGTTAAAAATTGCCCCTTAGAGTCCTGAGATGTGTAGGTTAGAGGGATTAGCAGGTAAATATGTGGGGGTAGGGGCTGGGTGGGGTTGTGGTCGGTGCAGACTCGATGGGCCGAATGGCCTCCTTCTGTAGGGTTTCTATGATCTATGAACTAGGGATGGGCAATAAATGTAACCTTGCCAGTATTGCCCACAAAGGACAAATGAAAACATTTGCCCAGAATTTCTACCCTGCTAGATTAAGCGGCTCTTGCAATCTAGGTATGTTGCCCACATCATTTCCCAGGGTACACTGATATCATTTTGTCCTATCTGCGCTTTTACAACAAAAAAACTTAATAGAAGAATTTTGTTCAGCTGTAGTGTGAACATAAATTATTTGCTTTATTTTTATTTAAAGAAATGTTAATAATGTTTAGAAAGTAATTTCTGGAAACTAGGGGGAGATGGTGGTGCAGTGGTAATGTCACTTAACTAGTAACCCAGGAACCCAGGCTAATGCTTTGGGGATATAGGTTCAAATCCCACTACAACACCTGAAGGAATTTGAATTCAATGGAGGCAGCACGGTGGCACAGTGGCTAGCACTGCTGCCTCACAGCTCTTGGGACCTGGGTTCAATTCTGACCTTTGGTGAGTGTGTGTGGAATTTGCACATTCTCACCATGTCTGTGTGAGTTTCCTCCTGTGTGAGTGCTCTGGTTTCCTCCCACAGTCCAAAGTTGTGTAGGGTAGGGTGGATTAGAAGCTATGCTAAATTGCTCCTTAGTGCCTCAAGATGTGTAGATTAGATGGATTAGCCATGGGAAATATATGGGGTTATGGGGATAGTAGTCATGATGTGGAGATGCCGGCGTTGGACTGGGGTAAACACAGTAAGAGTTTTAACACCACCAGGTTAAAGTCCAACAGGTTTATTTGGTAGCAAATGCCATTAGCTTTCGGAGCGCTGCCCCTTCGTCAGATGGAGTGGATATCTGCTCTCAAAACTCCATTATCCACTCCATCAGACGAAGGGGCAGCGCTCCGAAAGCTAATGGCATTTGCTACCAAATAAACCTGTTGGACTTTAACCTGGTGTTGTTAAAACTCTTACTGTGTTATGGGGATAGGGCAGGGGAGAGGACCTGGGTAAGATACTCTGTCAGAGAATCAGTGCAGACTCGATGGGCTGAATGGCCTCTTCTGCACTACAGGGATTCTATGATTAATACTGAAATATAAAGTTAATCTCAGTAATGGTGACCATGACAACTATCATCAATTGTTGTAAAAACACATCTGGTTCCTTCCTTTAGGGAAGGAAATCTGCCGTCCTTACCCGGTCTGGCCTACGTGTGACTCCAGAGCCACAGCAATGTGGTTGACTCTTAATTGCTCTCAGTTCAAGTGCAATCATGGATTACAAACAAACACTGGTCATATCAACAACTCCCACATCTCATGAAAGAACAAAGGAAAATAAATGCTTATGATTGGCATAAAACTGGCCATGCACAAGAGGGCCAAAAGGAAAATACTGTGGATGCTGGAAATCTGAAATTTAAAAAAGTACTGGAAATGCTCAACAGGTCTGGCAGCATCTGTAAAGAGGAACAGGGTTAACGTTTCAGGTCAATGACCTTTCTTCAGAGGAACCTGGATAAAATTCCCACTTTCCCACCTACTTTCCAGGGAAACAAAAAAAATACTAGTCATAAATTTAAATCAAAGCTATATCATTTCATTTACTATCCAGAAAGTCCAAGAAACATTCATAATTATTTATGTAACTGTCGTATTTAGCACTGGAAAATAATTTATTTTCCAGGAACCAATCACATTTAAATCTCTTACAGACCAGTGATATCAGACCATGGATCACTCAGCTCCCAAAGCTAGCAGTCTCCAGGAATCGACCGGTAAGCTGAACGCCATGTCGGTGGCACAATGTCACAGCGGTTAGCACTGCTGCCTCACAGCGCCAGGGACCCGGGTTCGATCCCCGGCTTGGGTCACTGTCTGTGCGGAGTCTGCACGTTCTCCCCGTGTCTGTGTGGGTTTCCTCCGGGTGCTCCGATTTCCTCCCACATTCCTTAAAATGGGCTGGTTCGGTGCATTGGCCATGCTAAATTCTCCCCCAGTGTACCCGAACAGGCGCCGGAATGTGGTGACTGGGGGATTTTCACAGTAACTTCATTGCACTGTTAATGTAAGCCTACTTGTGACACTAATAAATAAACTTTAAAACTTTTTAACTCATTTTGGCAAGCTCAGTTTCTCCATCCATGGGCTGTAAAACCCCAAGACCCTACCAAACCTAGGATCATTCTTTCAGTGCTAACAAGCCCAGGAACATTCTTCAGCACTGCTAACTCTGCAATTCCTGCCACAGCCAAATATCTCCCTTAACATAGCACATTTTGTCTGTCATCTTGCTGTGTAACCAAGGCCGTAAAAACATTAAAGTATAAATTAAATACTAGGTCACTCATTTCATTTTAAGTTTTCACCCCTAATGACAGGTGTATTATTTTGTCAGATAGGGATACTAATAGGTACACAGTAAGTACACATGCACTCTAATAGTCTTTCCATTGACGTTAACCATTAGCCTATTTATTTATTAATTACTCATAACTAATTGTTTTTTCATAGAAATATAGAACAATACAGCACATAGACCATTTGACCCATCGTGTGGCTCTTTGACGGAGCTAGCCAAATAGGCCCACTCTTTCAATCTTCAGCAGTCATGCAGACTTCTCTTTTTAAAGGTTATATCCAGTTTTGTATTTAAACTTACTATTCAATTTGCTTCCAATACCCTTTCAGACAGTGCTTTCCAAATCATAGCTTGCTGGCATGATACTGCAATTTCTCATCTTGCCACTGACTTTTTTTGCCGAGTCCATAAGACATAGGAACAGAATTAGGCCACTCGGCCCATCGAGTCTGCTCCGCCATTCAATCATGGCTGATATTTTTCCCATCCCCATTCTCCTGACTTTTCCCCGTAACCCCTGATCCCCTTATTAATCAAGACCCTATCTATCTCTGTCTTAAAGACACTCAATGACCTGGCCTCCACAGCCTTCTGCGGCAAAGAGTTCCACAGATTCACCACTCTCTGGCTGAAGAAATTCCTCCTCATCTCTGTTTTAAAGGATCGTCCCTTTAGCCTGAGGTTGCACCCTCTGATTCTAGTTTTTCCTACTATTGGAAATGTCCTCTCCACGTCCATTCTATCCAAGCCTCGCAGTATCCTGTAAGTTTCAATAAGATCCCCCCTCATCCTTCTAAACCCCAACGAGTACAGACCCAGAGTCCTCAACTGTTCCTCATATGACAAGCTCTTCATTCCAGGGATCATTCTTGTGAACCTCCTCTGCTCCCTTTACAAGGCCAGTACATCCTTCCTTAGATACGAGTCCCCAGAATACTGGCCCTCCTCTCCTGTTGGTAGAAACAGTTTCTCCTCATCTACCCCAGCAAAATCCTACAAACGTCTCTGCTCTCAGCAGGGCCAGCTCAGCAGGGCCAGCTCAGCAGGGCCAGCTCAGCAGGGCCAGCTCAGCAGGACCAGCTCAGCAGGACCAGCTCAGCAGGACCAGCTCAGCAGGACCAGCTCAGCAGGACCAGCTCAGCAGGACCAGCTCAGCAGGACCAGCTCAGCAGGACCAGCTCAGCAGGACCAGCTCAGCAGGACCAGCTCAGCAGGACCAGCTCAGCAGGACCAGCTCAGCAGGACCATCTCAGCCTCTCTAGTTTCTCCGCACAACTCAAGAGCCATATCCTTCATTTTGGCGATATTGTGGCACTGCTGGAACCATCAAATTGTACTTAAATAATTTGTTAAGTACATAAAATAAACTAAATGCAAATTGACAGCATTGTAGATACAGGTCACCAGAAAAAGCTGCCTGTAAAACTAGAAATAACAATTTTCAAAATCTCTCAATACTACATTTTAGTTTACATAAACTACATTTGGAACTGATTGAACCGTCACTCTTACTTCCCTGCAAGTCATACTTTGATTTTGTTTTTAATTTTACAAATGATGTTAAACTCAACTCAAAGGGAGTAAAATGTTGTCATTTTACTGGTTACGTTAACATTATTTTTCACATTAAATGATAAAGTAGCATACATTTTCTTCCAATTAATTATATGCGAGTTAATCTCACAAGATATAACTCATTAAAATACCATATACTAAAGTGGCTGAGCTGAAAATACATTCTTTTTCCTGAGCTACATAAACAACCTTTAAGATAGAATTAACAATTTTAGAAAGTTTTTTTGAAAATAATAATATTAAAGATTTTACACAGCGCGCTGGGATTATAGAAAGCTAAAACTTATAATATAGGAATTGGGACGTCTTGTTGAAGTTGTACAAGACATTGGTAAGGCCACACTTGGAATACTGTGTGCAGTTCTAGTCACTTTATTATAGAAAGGCTATTATTAAACTAGAAAAAGTACAGAAAAGATTTACTAGGATGCTACCGAGACTTGATGGTTTGAGTTATAAAGGAGAGGCTGGATAGACTGGGACTTTTTTCTCTGGAGCGTAGGAGGCCCAGGGGTGATCTTATAGAGGTCTATAAAATAATGAGGGACACAGATCAGCGAGATAGTCAATATCTTTTCCCAAAAGTAGGGGAGTCTAAAACTAGAGGGCATAGGTCTAAGGTGAGAGGGGAGAGATACAAAAGGGTCCAGAGGGTCAATTTTTTCACACAGAGGGTGGTGAGGTCTGGAACGAGCTGCCAGAGGCAGTAGTAGAGGCGGGTACAATGTTGTCTTTTAAAAAGCGTTTAGATAGTTACATGGGTAAGATGGGTATAGAGGGATATGGGTCAAATGCAGGCAATTGGATCAGAGGGTGGTGAATCTCTGGAATTCTCTGCCCACTGAAGTGGTGGAGGCTACCTCGTTGAATATGTTTAAAGCACGGATAGATGGATTCCTGATCGGTAAGGGAATTAGGGGTTATGGGGATCAGGCGGGTAAGTGGAACTGATCAACTTCAGATCAGCCATGATCTTATTGAATGGCGGGGCAGGCTCGAGGGGCTAGATGACCTACTCCTGCTCCTATTTCTTATGTTCTTATGTTTAAAAAAAAAGGGCGGCATGGACAGGTTGGGCTGAAGGGCCTGTTTCCATGCTGTAAACCTCTATGACTCGATGTTATATTATTACCATCACATCTGGGTGTCACCTCGAGTGTCACAATTGAGTGGAACTTAATATATTCAACATACTCAGTGCTCAGCTCCTCCTAATCCCAAGATTTGCAAGGGTGCTGTGCCTCACATCACTACCACGTCAACATTCACTCTTTCTTCCCCCTGATGCAAACGCCTCCCATCATCAAACCTCTTCCCACCAACAGCTACACCCACCGCTCAAGAATGTGACATAAAAGCCCCACCACCAAGCATGCAGTGCCTGAGTCTCCAAGCTACAACACCAACTTGTATTCGTATGGTTCCTTTAACATAATAAAATGTTCCAGGGTGCTTCACAAGAGCATTATGAAACAAAGTGTGACACTGACATGTGAAAACTAACTCTGTGCCTTTGGACAAATATTTCTGCTGTGAGCATTTCCAACATTTTCTGTTTTTATTTCAATCCAAAAATAATCCCTCTGCCTTGCTCTCTCCCCACAACCTTGTATCTTCTTTTAGTTCAAATGTTTATTCACCTCTCTTGTCTTTGAAAGTTGTTTGCCATTTTGCTCCAGAATTTTGACCTTCCAAAAAATGCACCATGAACCTATACAAACCAAAATTCAGCGTCAAACATTTACATTATTCTTGCCCAAATGCGCCCACTGTAATGAAAATCTCCTCTCTGATATCTGTAACAACCTTGACTCAATACCTAGTTGATCATGGCTTGATGTTAATTGAGACTCACTCCAAAAACCCCACAAAATATGGGGAATGGTGCAGCAGGGTACTTTTTGTATGGGAAATAAGTCACATCATTAGGTCAGAGAAAAGGGTTTTATATTACATATCATTGTGCTATGCATCACCCGAGTATAGTTACCTGGTTAATGTTGACATTGGATGTCCAAATAAGCAAAATGTTCTAGTTCTCATTTTCAGTATCCCAATTTTAAAAAAAATCATTTATGGGATGTGGGTGTCACAGGCTAGACCAGCATTTATTGCCCATCCCTAGTTTCCCTTCAGCAAGTTGTGATGAGCTGCCTTCTTGAGCTGCTGTTGTCCCTGAGATGTAAGCACACGATGTGGAGATGCCGGCGTTGGACTGGGGTAAACACAGTAAGAAGTTTAACAACACCAGGTTAAAGTCCAACAGGTTTATTTGGTAGCAAAAGCCACACAAGCTTTCGAGGCTCTGAGCCCCTTCTTCAGGTGAGTGGGAATTCTGTTCACAAACAGAACTTATAAGACACAGACTCAATTTACATGAATAATGGTTGGAATGCGAATACTTACAACTAATCCAGTCTTTAAGAAACAAAACAATGGGAGTGGGGAGAGCATCAAGACAGGCTAAAAAGATGTGTATTTTCTCCAGACAAGACAGCCAGTGAAACTCTGCAGGTCCACGCAACTGTGGGAGTTACAAATAGACTGGATTAGTTGTAAGTATTCGCATTCCAACCATTATTCATGTAAATTGAGTCTGTGTCTTATAAGTTCTGTTTGTGAACAGAATTCCCACTCACCTGAAGAAGGGGCTCAGAGCCTCGAAAGCTTGTGTGGCTTTTGCTACCAAATAAACCTGTTGGACTTTAACCTGGTGTTGTTAAACTTCTTACTATGTAAGCACACCCACAGTGCTGTTAAGGAAGGAGTTCTAGGATTTTGATCCAACGACAGTGAAGGAACAGCCATATATTTTTAAGGATGGTGAGTGACTTGGAGGAGATCTTCCAGGTACTGGTGTTCCCATGTGTCTGCCGCTCTTGGTCCTTCTAAAATATACCACTGTGCTGTCCCGGTGACACAGAACATACCCAGGAATGATGGTGGTGCCTGGGACATTATCTGTAATGTATGATTCCGTGAGTATGACTGCATCAGGCTGTTGCTTGTAGTCTCTGAGACAGATCTCCCAATTTTGGCGTAAGTCTCCAGATGTTAGTAAGGAAGACTTTTTGGGTCGACAGGGCTGGGTTTGTTATTGTCATTTCAAGTGCCTCAGTCGACGCCGGGTGGTCCATCTGGTCTCATTTCTTTTTGTAACAGCAGAATAGAACTTAGTAGCTTGCTGGTTATTTCAGAGGGCATTTAAGAGTCAACCACATTGCTGTGGCTCTGGAGTCACATGTAGGCCAGACCGGGTAAGGACAGCAGATTTCCTTCCCTAAAGGACATTAGTGAACGAGATGGGTTTTTAATGACAAACAACAATGGTTTTATGGGCATTGTTAGACTTTTAATTCCAGATATTTAATTGAGTTTTTTAATTCCACCATCTGCTGTGGTGGGAACCCGGGTCCACAGAGCAATACCCTGGCTCTCTGGATTACTTATAAAGCAACAATTCCATTGGGGTTTCTATGGTTTGTGCTACTGCCTCCCACTATCCATTAAGGAGAAAAGTTAAGGAACATTTCATCACGCAAAGGATAGTAGAATTATGGATCTCTCACACAAAAAGCAGTGGATGCAAGCTCAATGAATAATTTAAGACCCGGGATTGATAGGGGAATTTCACAGTAACTTCATTGCAGTGTTAATGTAAGCCTTACTTGTGGCTAATAAATAAACTTTAGCTTTTTAGTTCTGGTAGCCAAGGGATGTGGAACCAAGATGGGTGAACAGAGGGAGCTAGGATACAAATCAATCACAATCTCATTGAATGGGGCAACTGGCTCGAGTGACTGATGTGCCTCCTCCTGATTCTATGTTCTTATTCAGTGCAAAGGAGGGAAAATAAATCAATAAGCATTACAGTTGGCAGAATTAGTTTAGTCAAATATAACTTGCTGATAAACCATGTGTTTCATTGTTTGTGCAAAGTTGCATCCCCTTACCTCCCCAAAACTGGTGTAATCTGCTCTGTTGTGTTTCTTGGGGAGAGTTTTATTTAACTAGAGTCATAGAGGTTTACAGCATGGAAACAGGCCCTTCGGCCCAACTTGTCCATGTCGCCCTTTGTTTTTAAACCCCTAAGCTAATCCCAATTGCCCGCATTTGGCCCATATCCCTCCATACCCATCGTACCCATGTAACTATCTAAATGCTTTTAAAAGACAAAATTGTACCCGCCTCTACTACTAGCTCTGGCAGCTTGTTCCAGACACTCACCACCCTCTGTGAAAAAATTGCCCCTCTGGACCCTTTTGTATCTCTCCCCTCTCACCTTAAACCTATGCCCTCTAGTTTTAGACTCCACTACCTTTGGGAAAAGATATTGACTATCTAGCTGATCTGTGCCCCTCATTATTTTCTAAACCTCTATACGGTCATCCCTCAGCCTCCTACGCTCCAGAGAAAAAAGTCTCAGTCTATCCAGCCTCTCCTTATAACTCAACCCATCAAGTCCCGGTAGCATCCTAGTAAATCTTTTCTGCACTCTTTCTAGCTTAACAATATCCTTTCTGTAATAGGGTGACCAGAATTGCACAGAATATTCCAAGTGTGGCCTTACCAATGTCTCGTACAACTTCAACAAGTCATTCCAACTCCAACAGCACTGTGGGTGTGCTTACACCTCAGGGACAACAGCAGCTCAAGAAGGCAGCTCATCACACCTTGCTGAAGGGAAACTAGGGATGGGCAATATTCTGACCGATGAAACCAAGCATGCTGAATGCCTTCTTCACCACTCTGTCCACTATGACTTCACTTTCAAGGAGCTATGAACATGTACCCCTAGATCTCTTTGTTCTGTAAGTTTCCCCAACGCCCTACCATTAACTGAGTAAGTCCTGCCCTGGTTCAATCTACCAAAATGCATCACCTCGCATTTGTCTAAATTAAACTCCATCTGCCATTCGTCAGATGGAGTTCTTTCATCCATGAATTCTTTCATGGAATGTGGACATTGCTGGTGAGACCAACATTTGTTGCCCAGCCCTAAACAGTCATTGAGAAAGTGATGGTGAGCCGTCTT
Organism: Mustelus asterias; assembly: GCF_964213995.1. NCBI lineage: Eukaryota > Metazoa > Chordata > Chondrichthyes > Carcharhiniformes > Triakidae > Mustelus > Mustelus asterias. Next base: position 18,753,553 of record NC_135819.1, read on the forward strand.
CTTGAACAGCTGCTGTCCATCTAATGCAGTTACTTCCACAGTAGGGAAGAAATTCCAGAATTTTTACCCAACAACAGTAAAGGAATGCCAATATAGTTGCAAGTCAGAGTCGTGAGAGGCTTGGAGAGGAAATCGCCCTTGCATGAGCATTCCCATGCCCTTGACTTGTAGGTGGTAGAGGTTTTGGGTTTGGAAAGTGCCGTTGAAGGACCCTTGATCTGTTGTGTAGATGGTACACATGGTTGTCACTGTGTGTTGGTGGTGGGGGGAGTAAATGTTTAAGGTGGTGGATGAGGTGCCAATCAAGCATATTAATGCACAAGAATTCACACCAACTCCAGCAGACATCTGTAACAGGCAGTCAGAGATCTTTTGAATCTTTTAAATGCTAGCCTCTTCTCTTTCATCTTCCTCCCTTCATGCAGAGCACATTTTTGCTAGATTTCATAACACGATAAAGATTTAAATTTTCAATATACAGCTTTGTTTAAAAATGGATTAAAAGAATACACAGAGTGTATATTTCCCCAAGAGCCACATACAGCAACAAATCTCAAAAGCACAGGAAAAATGAAAGGAAAATTCCCTTGCAACAGAATCCGTGAAAATTTGCTTACTCTGCATTTGCATGGCCTTAAGTCTCAGCCAGCTCGAACATGCCACAACACAGTGTTGCCAAATTAAGAGCATCCGCATACGAGATATGCATCAAGTTAAGAGTCTTTGACAGGTCATTGAGAAATTTGAAAGAAATGCTCCTACATGAGGAATCGCCCAAGGCTTTGCTTCGTGCCACAGTGGACTACCCGTACCATTCATCAGAATGAAAAATTAAAGAATAAAACTAATATTCGTGAGCCTTATCTGACTACAAGCTCTCGAGTACACTCCCAGCATGTTCCTAACTGGCTGTCTCATTATACAATGACCAAAACCAACAGATATTGTCTTTCCTAAGCAGCGATATTGTTTCTGCACAGCCCCAGGCACGCCAAGAAAAGATCTTTTCATTTAATCAGTCCATCATACTCAGCTAAGAGATAAAACACCTCCTTAGTTTGAATCTTTGTCAAATATTATATTTACACAGTGTGAAGTACAAGTCTCTACAGGAGCACACAGAACTGCTATGTTTTAAATTTGATGGAAAAGTATCTCTGTAGTTGTATAATTAACAGTGTCTTCAACTTTTTTGGTTATGTATCTCACACACGCAGTATCTGGCTAGACAATCAGAATAAAAGGAATGCCATGAATAACTCAACTTTGGTTTCTATATACACTGATCAATTATCATTTATCTATTCATAAGCTGTGTCACTCTATCAGACAAATGCCCTGTGACATTACTTATTTTATTAGGCAGCCGTGGAAAGTGCAGTCTTTAATCTAATATCCAATTTATCAGCTGAATATATTTTTTATGATATTATGAGAGCCCACAGAAACAATGATAGAAACAGCCTCAAAACTGTTAAAAGTGACGTAAAAATGATGAGTGGAAGGCATAAAGGATCAACTAAAGAAGCAGAGTCATTGTAAAACAATGGCTAAAGTATTACATGAAAACTTTTGGGTTTCTGAAATGGATATACCTTTTCTTTTTTATACAGTGATACTGCAATTAGATACAGGTAAATGCAAAATTCATACTATCTATTAAATGGAAACCCAAGATTACATAGGATATACAGGGCAGAAACAGGCCCCACAACACACGCCAGTGTTTAGGCTCAACTTGGGCCTGCTCCCACCTCTTCTCATCTAAATCTACATCGCACTCATATGCTTCTCCAAAAGCAAAATATTGCAAATGTTGGCCATCTAAAATAAGAACTGCATTGTATGCGGAGGGAGCAACAGAGTTAACAATTCAGATTGCAACCTTTCGTCAAAACCTTCTGGCTGAACAATGGTTAAGCCTGTTCATTTCAGGGTTTATTATTTTGTAAAATCAGCCGATGTACAAATATGTGCCAACTACCAGCATCCCGGGGTTCCCCATTGATCAGAAATTGAACGGGACCATTATAGAAATACTGTGGCTACAAACTCAGCCCAGAGGCTGGGAATTCAACTAGAAGAAACTCACCTCCTGACTCCCCAAAGACAGGAGGGAGATCCACTATCTACTATCTACAGGGCACAATTAAGTCATGAGTGTGATGGAATACTCTCTACTTGCATGGATGAGTACAGCTTCAACAATACTTAAGAAGCTCAACACCTAACGATAGAAGATAAAGGACTTTGAGTAACCCCTTCAGTTGCTTCTTTTGTGACATACTTGTAACTAGACATGAGTTTGTAAGAATTTTAGAAATTGTTTTGTGATTTCTATTGATTAAATATTCAATACATGTATTTAGGTCCATAACGATTACATACTATTACATAGGGTATAGCATGGAAACAGGCCATTCAGCTTAACCACTCCATGCCAGCCTTTATCTGCACTTGAACCTCCTCTCATCTTTCCACATTTAAACCTCTCACTGAGGCACATTAGAACCGCTGCAGTCTATGTGGTGAGGGTACACCCACAATGCTGTTAGGGACAAACTTCCAGGATTTTGACCCAGTGACAGGTCAGGAGTGGCAATATATTTCCAAGTCAGAATGGTGGACAAGAATTTGCAGGTAGTGGTGTTTCCATGCGTCTGCTGCCATTATCCTTCTAGGTTGTAAAAGTGGGTTTGAAAAGTGCTGTCTATATTGCTGTTTCATCACTGTGGCTGGGTGGAACTCCCTCCCTAACAGCACAGTGGATGTACCTACACCACATCAGCTGCAGCAGTTCAAGAAAGCAGCTCACCACCACCTTCTCGAGGGCAATTATGGATGGGTAATAAATGCTGGCCAAGCCAGCGATGCCCACATCCCGTAAACAAATAAAGAAAGGTCAGAAATCAACCCAAATGCTTGCAATCAAAAGACTTGGTTTTAATAGGAAAATCACAGCAATTCAAATATCAGTGCAGTGAATGCTAGAGCCAGCTTTGAAATGAATGAGTGAGCAGGCTAAGCGAAATGGGGTGCTGGGTTCCAACAGTCATACATTGACTTCCGGCTTAGGAGGGACAGCATACGTGTACTTATTATTGAAGACATCTGTGCATTAGGGTTTTATTGGCTTCAATTCTGCTTTTGGAATTCTTCTGGAGCATAATTGAAACCTTAATGTCAAAAGTCCTGACAATGATGCACAGAAACCAATTAATGAGCTGTCATAATGAGAAACCATATGGCCTTTGGGAGGGAGCAAAATGATTTCATTCAGGGCTTGCAGGAACATTCACCCAGTGTTACTGTCCTTGACCAGTTCTCACTTTTGATTCAGCCTTACAGCTCTCACTTGCACTTCCTGTGCCTGGTAGCATTTATACGGATCCTAAGTGCAATGATTTAGAAGTCTGCAACAAGCAGTTACTTTATATAACATACCACATGTTTAGTGGAAATTGCTGAAGCAGGAATGTTATCAAATGTGATTCTGACAATAGCATCTATGTGACTCCAGTGACTGAACTGAAGAGGGGAATCACAGCCTGTCGTCCTAAGAAAGCAGGATATGGGAATCCTACTCAATATCAAAGTCGCGTGCTCATTTGCAATTATGTGGATTTACACTTACATCAGCAATAAAGGTTGGCCATGCAGGCAGACACCACATCCCAATGAATGAATAAAAAAAATCTTGTGATCCTCATGTGGCAAATCCCAAATCAGTCAGCACTCAAAACAGACAGAGAAAGAATGATAGGCACTTCCACATAAACAAAGGCAATCTTAATAGAAACTGTAATGCAAAATGTGAATTCAACTGAGAAACTTGTAAAATGAAAATAACTTAAGGAATTTAGTAGTTTGAACAGTTTGCAATGTGATGCAGCCGCTTCATAACATAAACTGGTTAAATAAATACAGCCCAAAATTACAAACACAACTGGGTCATAATTCTGTGCGTTGAAAAAAAAAATTACTTTTTAATTTGTGCAATTCAATTTAGTGTTTAAAGATGTAGAATGAGGCCGACTTGGATTATTTAGAGAGATTTTTTAGTACCTTGCACAGAAGTATATTCACACAAGGAATTCGGAATGTTCTTTACCCCAGGGAGTGGTGAAAAGGTGAAAGCCGCTACCACAGGGAGTGGTTGAAGTGGATAGCATAGATACATTTAAAGGGGGAGCTAGACAAACATTAGATATAGGGAGATAGGTATCGAGGGTTATGATGAGAGGTTTAAACGAGGAAAGACTGGAGGAGATTTGAGTGCAGCATAAAGGCTGGCATGGATTGGTTAAGTTGAATTGCCTGATTCCATGATATACCCCGTGTAAGACTATGCAATCGTTATGGGCCTAAATGAATACTGGTGCTGAATATTTAATCAATAGAAATCACTAAATATTTAATTTCTAAAAATCTTACAAACTTATATTTAATTAAACATGTCACAAAAGCAGCAACCTAAGGGGTTATTCAAAGGCCCTTATCTTCTAATTCCTTCCCTATATTTTTACTGTGCCACAAAGTCAGTTGAGTGAAGACTATAACTTGAAAGGGGAAGACATTTGTTTTTGAGTTTTCAACTCTAAAAGAAATCATAGAATCATAGAAGCTCTACAGTGCAGAAAGAGGCCATCTGGCCCATCGAGTCTGCACTGACCACAATCCCACCCAGACCTTACCCCCATATCCCTACACATTTACCCGCTAATCCCTCTAACCTATGCATCTCAGGACACTAAGGGGCAATTTCAGCATGGACAATCAACCTAACCAGCACATCTTTGGACTGAAGAACTTTTTATTGTAGAACTTGAGCAAGGCAGAGGCAGGTACAGGATAGTCATTTCAATTATTTCTGATTAGAGAAACCCACATGCAGGAATCTCCTGTGGCCATTCTCCTGCAAAACAGATATACCATTTCGGATAATGTTGAGGGGAATGACCTCTCAGGGGAAAGCAGCAGCAGCCAAACTTGTTGCACCATGGTTGGCTCTGCTGCAGAGGGGAGGGATAAAAAGTGTGCCAGTGCATTATTTACAGGGGACTCAATTGTAAGGGGAATAGGCAGGTATTTCTGTGGCCACAAACGAAACTCCAGGATGGTATATTGCCTCCCTGGTGCTAGGATCAAGGATGTCTTAGAGCAGGTATAGGACATTCTGGAGAGGGAGGGTGAACAGCCAATGGTCATGGTACACATCGGTACAAACAACATAAGTAAAAAAAGGGACGAGGTCCTAAAGCAAAATACAGGGAGCTAGGAAGAAAGTTAAGAAATCGGACCTCAAAGATAGTGATCTCAGGATTACTGCCGGTTCCACATGCTAGTCAGAGTAGAAGTGACGAGATATGTCGGATGAATGTGTGGCTGAAGAGATGGTGTCAGGGGGACGGTTTCAGATTCCTGGGGCACTGGGAACGGTTCTGTGGGAGGTGGGACATGGGCAAATTGGACAGGTTACACCTGGGCAGGACTGGGACTGATGTCCGAGGGGGACTGTTTGCTAGAGCAGTTGGAGAGAGTTTATAATATGCCGGGAGATGGGAAGCTATGTAAGGAGTCAGAGAAGGAGGGAGAGCAAGGACAAAAACAAAAGGCAGAGAAACCAAGGACAAAATTCAAACAGGGCTATAGAGAAAAAATATTGGGAGCGAGACAAACAATGTTAAAATGACAAGCTTAAAGGCTCTGTACCTTAATGCACGGAGCATTTGCCATAAAGTGGATGAACTAATCGCGCAGATAGATGTAAACGGGTACGATATAATTGGGATTACGGAGACATGGCTGCAGGGTGACCAGGGATGGGAACTGAATGTCCCTGGATATTCAGTATTTAGGGAGGACAGGCATAAAGGAAAAGGTGGTGGAGTGGCACTGCTGGTTAAAGAGGAAATTAACACAATAGTGAGAAAGGATATTAGCTCTGACAATGTGGAGTCTGTATGGGTAGAATTGAGAAATACCAAGGGGCAAAAAACATTAGTGGGTGCCATATATAGGCCCCCAAACTGCAGTGATGATGTTGGGAATGGCATTAAACATGAAATTAGAGATGCATGTGATAAGGGAATGTCAGTGATCATGGATGATTTTAATCTGCACCTAGGTTAGGTAAAGCAAATTAGCCAAATTCGGTAGAGGAGGAATTCCTGGAGTGTATCCGGGATGGTTTTCTCGACCAATATGTGGAGGAACCTACTGGAGAGCAGGCCATCTTAGACTGGGTACTGTGTAACGAGAAGGGAATCATTGCCAATCTAGCTGCGTGAGACCCCTTGGGGACAAGCAACCATAACATGATAGAATTTTTTAAAAATATCAAGATGAAGTGTGAAGTAGTTGACTCGGAGACTAGGGTGTTGAATCTTAATAAAAGAAACTATGAAGATATGAGGCGTGAGTTGGCGTTGATAGACTGGGGAGAGCAACTTAAAGAGATGACAATGGATAGGCAATGGCAAACATTTAAGGAACTGCAGCAATTGTTTATTCCTGTCTGGCACAAAAGCAAAATGGGTAAGAGGGCCAATCTATGGCTGACAAAGGAAATCAGAGGTAGTATCCAATCCAAGGAAGAAGCATACAGATTGGTCAAGAAAAATAATAGGTCTGAGGATTGGGAGCAGTTTAGAATTCAGCAAAGAAGGACCAAGGACCAGGGCGGCACGGTAGCACAGTGGTTAGCACTGCTGCTTCACAGCTCCAGGGTCCTGGGTTCGATTCCTGGCTCGGGTCACTGTCTGTGTGGAGTTTGCACATTCTCCTCGTGTCTGCGTGGGTTTCCTCCGGGTACTCCGGTTTCCTCCCACAGTCCAAAGATGTGCGGGTTAGGTTGATTGGCCAGGTTAAAAATTGCCCCTGAGATGTGTAGTTAGAGGGATTAGCGGGTAAATATGTGGGGGTAGGGCCTGGGTGGGGTTGTGGTCGGTGCAGACTCGATGGGCCGAATGGCCTCCTTCTGCACTGTAGGGTTTCTATGATTAAGAAGGGGAAAATACAGTATGAAAGTAAGCTTGCAGGGAACATAAACACTGACACTAAGAGTTTCTATAGATACGCAAAGAGAAAGAGGTGGTGAAGACAAATGTAGGTCCCCTACAGACAGAAATGGGGGAATGTATAATAGGGACAAAGAAATGGCTCAGCAAGTGAATGCATACTTTGGTTCTGTCTTCACAAAAGAGGGCACAAATCGGATACCAGAAATGTTGGAGAATGCAAGATTTAGTGAGAGGCAAGAACTGAGAGAGATCAATATTAGTAGAGAAATGGTGCTGTGAAAATTGATGGGATTGAAGATGGATAAATCCTCAGGGCCTGATAATCTGTATCCCAGAGTAGTTAAGGAAGTGGTTCTAGAAATACTGGATGCATTGGTGGTCATCTTCCAAGATTCTATCGACTCTGGAACAGTCCCTGCAGATTGGAGGTTAGCTAATGTCACTCCAATATTCAAAAAGGGAGGTAGAGAGAAAACAGGGAATTAGAGACCAGTAAGCCTAATATCAGTAGTGGGAAAATTCTCGAATCAATTATCAAGGACTTTATAGCGGAGCATTTATAAAGCAGTAGTAGAATCAGACAGAGTCAGCATGGATTTATGAAGGGGAACTGATGCTTGGATCTGTTGGAATTCTTTGAAGATGTAACTAGTAGAGTTGACAGGGGGGGGCAGTCGATGTGGTATATTTGGACTTTCAGAAAGCATTTGTGGTTAGCACTGTTGCCTCACAGCGCCAGGCACCCAGGTTTGATTCCCTGGCTTGGGTCACTATCTGTGTGGAATCTGCATGTTCTCCCCGTGTCTGCGTGAGTTTCCTCCGGGTGCTCCGGTTTCCTCCCACAGTCTGAAAGATGTGCTGGTTAGGGTGCATTGACTCAAACAGACGCCGGAATGTGGCGACTAGGGGAATTTCACAGTAACTTCATTGCCGTGTTAATGTAAGCCTTATTTGTGACTAATAATATGCATAAGAGATTATCGTGCAAGGTTAAAGTGCATGAGATTGGGGGAAGCATATTGAGGTGGATAGAAAACTGGTTGGCAAAGAGGTAACAAAGAGTAGGAATTAATGGGTTCTTTTCAAATTGGCAGGCAGTAACTAGTGGGATGTCACCGTGCTGGGATCCCAGTATTCACAATACATATTATTGATTTGGACGAGAGAAGAAAATGTAACATCTCAAAGTTTGCAGATCATGCCAAGTTTGGGTGGGAGGGTGAACTGTGATGAGGATGCAGAGATCCTTCAGCATGATCTGGACAGGTTGGGTGAGTAGGCAAATCAATGGCAGATGCAGTACAATTTGAATAAATGTGGGGTTATTCACTTTGGAAGCAAAAACAAGGTGGCAGATTATTACCTGAATGGCTGTAAATTGGGAGAGGGGAGTGTGCAGTGGGACCTGGGTGTCCTTGTGTACCAGTCGCAGAAGGTAAGCATGCAGGTGCAGCAGGCAGTAAAGGCGGCAAATGGTATGTTGGCCTTCATTGCAAGAGGTTTCGAGTAGAGGAGCAGGGATGTGTTGTTGCAATTATACAGGGATTGGCGATGCCACACCTAGAATATCGTGTGCCGTTTTGGTATCATTTTCTGAGGAAGGATGTTCTTGCTCACGAGGGAGTGTAGCAAAGGTTTACCAGACTGATTCCAGAGATGGCGGGACTGATGTATAAGGAGAGATTGTCTAGGTTAGGATTGCTTTCGCTGGAGTTCAGATGAATGAGGGGGGATCTCATAGAGACTTATAAAATTCTAACAGTACTAGATAGGGTAGATGCAGGGAGGATGTTCCCGATGGTGGGGGAGTCCAGAATCAGGTGCCACAGCCTAAGGATTCAGGGTAGACCATTTAGGACGGAGATGAGGTGACATTTCTTCACCCGAAGAATGGTGAGCCTGTGGAATTCATTACCACAGGAAGTAGTTGATGCCAAAACATTGAATGTATTCAAGAGGCGGCTGGATATAGCACGAATGGGGTGAACAGGATCAAAGGTTATGGGGAGAAATCAGGATTATGCTTTTGAGATGGATGATCAGCCATGATCGTGATGAATGGCGGAGCAGGCTCGAAGGGCCAAATGGCTTCCTCCTGCTCCTATCTTCTATGTTTCCATGGAGACAAAATTTGGCACCTAATAGGCAAGTTTGAACTTAAACCATTGATTGAAACTTTAGTCTTCTTGGCACTATTTCAGTGATGGCCCACATCTTAGCCCTGTATTTTCTGTTAAGCAATATTTTGCCCACATTGCCACGTTAAGATAATGTTATCCATATTGGAGGCGAGATCTGACTGCCAATTAAATGGACTTTGTTGATTGGTAGACAGATAACTGAATTGCTGAAAGATTGAAACTTCACCTGTTGGAAGGGAAACTGACGTAGAAAATCTTCAGCATGATGCCACTGAAATATATTGTCCACGTGATTGCAGCTGAATGACACAACTTCAGCAATATATTCCCTAGCAACTTTTTACAAAGCATCTTTTTATTGTTATTAACTTGGTTTTGATTTGATAGTGGACCAGATGATTCCCTTTCCTTCTTTAATTCCATCATATTCCATTTCAGGAGTTCACACGGACGAATGCGATAATGATTGAAACATTAAAATGGGCTTAGGGTCAGAATAGTCTAAATTTAACAGAGCCTAGAACTTGCTTCCATCAGCGAGAAGCTCAATGTCACCAGCAACAGGCAAACTTTTGACTATTATGTTTAACAAATGGGATCTTTTCATTTAAAACTTTGTGATTAACATAATATAAAAGGCCTTAGTTTCCTCAAATAAAAATAAAGATATTAGCATAACTGTCACATCAAATCATCTTTTCCTTTCTCCAATGTGAATCTACTTTAGATTCAACACAAGTGTGGAGTAAACTGAGCAATAGATTCAATAAATATAAATACTTGGCAGGACATTAATCCCCTTTTCAACTACCAACTATTCAGATCACAATGATTCCCAAATGAATCGGATCCAATGTTTATGCTACACCTTTGTCCTGAACTTGGGGTCACAGTGGGGGAGAACTAATCATGCTCCACAGACTTGTGCTTCCTGTTGATTGATCACAGAGTGACACTGACAGCAACTATGGAGAAGTGCCTAGCCCACACGATGCTCTCTGCAAGAGTTAGTGCAGGAGCGAACAGGAAATAAAGGGGACTCTATTGGGGGGAGGGGGGGTGGGTTTAATGCATATAAAAAGCTGAATCAAGATTTCATCTGCGAATTGTTGTCAATATAGGACATGAATGATTATGGCCTTTGTTTTTCTTTTCAAATATCTTCTGCCTCCTTTCATAGCTCCAATTCACATTTATTGTGCATGCAGGCTCAGAAAGTGGCTGTGGTCTCCATTACAATTCTGCCCAGCTTTTCATGTGCAATTCTTCACACTGTCAATCTGCACTCTCCACGAAATACCTGAATTAGCATTTTAATTGATGTTGCTCTCTAGTGATTTTTCCTCAACGATGGATCTGAAACTGAATATGAAACTTATAATCGATGCCTTTATCAATCCACTGCAGTAGTCTTCAAAGAGGAAGCCTTTAAATGAGAATGAGGTAAAATATGCGCAATGTTTATTTCAATATGCAATACAGTATGATAAATGTTTTCAAATTTTATGCATAGGTTAGAAATAGTCCCATTGCACAACCCTGATGAATTATAGCAACATTCAATTGTTTCCACATATATGAAATCAAACTAAATGTACATAGGTTTATATTAAAGATAATTGCAAAATTGCCTTTTGATCACAACATAAATGTTTTAAATGTCACAATTTCAATGTGTTACACAACAGTTAACGGCCTGGTGTCAGTGGGCCTAAAAGTGAACTAAACTTGCAATTTTCATAGAAACCTTTCCACTTTGGCATTCAGGTGATCCTGCAGTGGCCCAATAACTAATTTCAGATTTCAACTTTATAATTAAATAGTCTTTTTACTCATTTAGGAAACATGATCACCAAAAGAGAATCTAGCATTTTCAGCATACCTTGAATACCTATTGAATTTAAATTGTGTTTTGATCACAACTTAAATGTTACATTTTCAATGTGGTGCACAACAGTTAATGGCATGATGACTGTATCCAAAAGCTAACTAAACTTGCTATTTTTAAGAGAGATCTCTGAGCTTTATAGTAGCCTCATTTGCAGATCTAAAATTTACAATGAAATATTTACTCAGCTGACAATGTGCACATAACCAAAACAATCAAGCATTTTCAGCAAACATTCAATACCTATATAAAAGATAAAGACCCGTCTACATATGTTTTTCTTAGGAGCATGAACTAGCTTCCGCAGGCTGCTACAATAAGTTTTAATTTACTGGACATTCTCATGTAAATACTTTCAGAATTTGCTTTACAAAAATGCCTTGGAAGCTCATGCTAGGATCTTAAAATCATCAAGATATACGATGCTCATGTGAGGGCTTGGCAGGACGATCTAAGAAAAAAGCTTACTTTGTAAATTGTAATTTATAAAATACAGCTATTACAGAAAGATCTTGCATTGCAATTTAGAAAATATAGTCTATTATACTAATGTTTCACTAGATTTGAAATGGTTTTACATTTAAAACAGTGTATATAAATACAACTGTATCTATCTGATATCTCATGGCCTTAAAGGAGTTTCTCCATCAACGACTGTCTACTGAACTGAAACATATCACCAAATGTGTGAATTATTTTAAGTAATTCCCCAGCAATGGGGAAAGCAGTACAGGGCCAGGTTCTGCTGCCGTAAGGCATCAAAGATTGTCCGGATTTTGTTACACATGTCTAACTTTTTATATTTTTTTCATTACAAGTTGCAGAAAGTGTGACTGATAATGTCATAGCAGGGGAAAAAGAGATATCTGGGATCAAGCGAACAGGGCAACCACTGTCTATTGCTGTGGTGCCTGGCCCCTTTAAGAGACGAATGGCTGATAGGGTCACATGACCCAGGAAAACCAATCAGGGATATAGGCTGGTGGTTCACCCTAGAAAGTGTGGGCTTTTTGCCTCTGGACATTGACTGGCAGCTATGAATCTGCAAGACAGTACGTTGTAAATAAATATTAGTTGTTTCATACCTTGTTGGTGAGCCAAAGTTATTTATTACATTGGCAGTGAGGATAAAACAGAAGACACGTGGTCCAAGGATGGAGTACAAGGTGAAGTCAAAGTCAGGTTGCAAAACAGAAGTGTGCTGCAGGAAAAATGCCTTTACTTGGTCGATCAGATCCCTTTGATGTCTCCATTGAGGATTGGGCACAGTATGTACAACATCTAGATTATTATTTTATGGTCAATGGAATAGAGGAGGAGGGGGAAGAAGGTGGCAACGCTTTTAAGTGCATGGGACCCAGGCCTATGGTCTAATCCACAGCACTTAGTTTGTGGAGTCAATATGAGGCCATGCAGAGAAAGCTGTTAGTAGAGACAGAGATATCAATTTTAAAAGGTGCTGGAGATAATGCTGGCAATGGAGAAGAGCACACATGAGCATCAGAGCTCGCAAAACAGTACAGTTCATTAGTTAGAGCAGGAAGCTTAAGTCAGAAGTGGTGCCAAAAGTGAGGTCACTAGTCCTAATCAGAAAGCAAATATAGCAGCAAGCAGAGTTAGAAGATTCAGGAGAGTGAATGCAACACTAGGGATCGAAGCAGAGTGTTACCGGCGCAGAGGTAATCACTCCCCAGAAGCTTGCAGATTTAGGGAAGCAGAATCTTATTCATGCCATAGGAAGGGGCACTTGAGGCATTGGTGTAAGAGCTCAGTGCTAAAGATTGCAAGTACACATTGCAGAAGATTTCCATACAAATGATTTGAGTGTTCATTCACTGAACAATGTGAAAGCAGGCAAGGTAGCCCCATCACAGTCGTGCTTTTGGTTGATGATAAAGCTAGTTTAAAATGGTAGAGACAAATTGACAAGGTTAGAAGAACTGGGAATCATCTGGTCAGTCCCAGTTTGCAGAATGGGCATCCATCTAGTCCCTGTGATAAAGCTAGACAAGACCGTCCATATCTGGGAGGACTACATATCATAGAATCCCTACAGTGCAGAAGGAGGCCATTCAGCCCATCGAGTCTGCACCGATCACAATCCCACCCAGGCCCTATCCCCATAACCCCATGCATTTACCGTAGCTAGTCCCTCTGACACTAAGGGGCAATTTAGCATGGCCATTCCACCTAACCCACACATCTTTGGACAAATTGACAGTGAATCAGGCTACCAAGCTAGACAGGTCCCCCATTCCAATGAAAAATGATCAGTGTGCCAAGCCAGCTGGAGGCTAATCTTACACAAAGTTAGACACGAGTCCTGCTTATTAGCAACTTGAACTGGACACTGCTTCACAAAGTTATGTTAGAATTAATACTCACAAAGGTTTGTTTCAGTATACGCAGCTGCCTTTCAACATGTCGTCAGCTTGTGCCATGTTCCAGGGAATGATGCAAAGTTTGTTGCAAGGATTGCCACATATAATAGTATACCTGGATGATGTATTGATAATGGGATCAACAGAAGCTGAGCACCCAGCTAACCTGGAAGAGGCACGAAGATGATTTCAAGAGGCTGGAGCTTGCCTTAAGAAGGGGAAAATGTACTTTTCAAGCCAATGAAATTGCTTACCTGGGTTACCGGGTGGTTGCAAAATGATTGCACCCCACGGAGGATAAGGTTTCAACAATAAAGGAGACACCGGCCCCTAGAAACACATCTGAGCTTAAGTCCTCCTTAGGAATGGTGAATTATTCTGGGTGTTTTCTGCCAATTTTGTCAACATTGTTGGCCTCCATACATGTGTACACCTTGACCTGTCCAGGAAATTGGTGTTAATTTGTGTTGCCTCTCCTTATGGCTTTGGTACAGTTTTGCCTCATATAGTGGACGATAGGTCTGAAAGACATATAGGATATACCTCCAGAACCTGCTCAAGAAAGACTATTCTCAGATTGAAAAAGAAGGGTTGGCTGTTGTGTATGTAATAAAGAAGTTCCACCAGTGTGCGTATGGAAAGCATTTTACCATTGTAACGGACAACAAACCAAAGTTATGTTTGGTAGCCTGGCATAGATGCTGACGTTGATAGGTTCGTGAAGCACTGCAATCAGTGTCGGTTACAATAGAAGTTGCCTACTACAACCCTTTGCACCCTTTTTACGCTATTTTTGGGCACAACGTTTTTCCTCCTAATAGATGCCCATTTGAAGTGGATGGATGTGTTTGAAATGAAATGTACGATATCCCATGTCGCATAATTGAAAAATTGCATCAGTGCTTTGATCCCATGGGATACCTGAAGTAATTGTGTCAGATAATGGAACAGCCTTCACGCATGCTGAATTTCACCTCCATGAATGGTATAAAGCACATCAGGAATGTTCCATACCACCCAGCATTGAATGGACTAACTGAACGAGCAATCCAAACCTTTAAGGCAAGTCTTAAAAAGCAGCAGGCCAGCCTCTGGAAACCAGATTGTCTCAATTTCTTCTAGGATACCGGACATTCCACGGCAGGAGTACAGAATTATTGATGGGCTGGTGTCTGAAGACCAGACTAAGTGTGGTGGTCCCAAGTTTGCCGGTCAGAGCTGAAGAAAAGCCATGATTCATGCGAAGCAAGGTCATTTGCAATCGATAAACCAGGGTACATCAGAAATTTCAGAAGTGGAACAAGCTGGGTCCCAGGAGTTGTTGAAGTCAAGTCAGGGCAACTGTCTTACAAAGTGAATATACAAGATAGAAGTGTCAGAAACATATGGATCATTTATGTAGATGAAAGTTGTCCCAGCAGCCAGTACTACAGCCCAAAAACATAGAGAATCAACAATATTTCCTGTTGGCAATGAGTACTAAAGTACAGAGACAACTTACGACAGGAGAGCCTATTGTCACCACAGAAACATATGAGGCAGAGTTGCCAGTATCTGAGGAGATATCAGGTACAGCAGTGTCTGCAGAAAGTACCCCAGCAGAAGCCCCAAACTGGTGGAGTTATGCCGTTCTGCCAGAAAGCGGAAACCACCAGCGCGACTCAATCTATGATGGAACTCATGCACACACATGACCAACAGGACTTGGAGCTGAACACAAGGTCCCATGTGCCTGCACAAAAAGCAAAAACTCAAAAAAGGGCTTAGAATCATAGAATCCTACAGTGCAGAAAGAGGCCATTTGGCCCATCGAGTCTGCACCAACCACAATCCACCCAAAAACCCTGGGAGAAGCTAGAGAGGCAGGGAGGGTTAAAAAAAAAAGGTGAGAGGACAGGGAGAAGTTATAAACAAAGTTGCCAGTAGGGAAAGACGACAGAGAAAATAAGAGGTGTGCCCCAAATTTTTTTAAAATAGTATAGGGGTGTGCCACGACATAAACGTTGGGAACCGCTGTTTGAGGAAATTCCACTATAAGCCTTCCAAATCCAGTCCAAAAAAACCACCATTCACCTGTGTTTCCTGCCCCTCAGGCAACTTCTTATCCATGTTGCTACTGTTCCTTTTATTCCATGAGCTGTAACTTTGCTCACAAGTCTGTGGTGTGACACTGTATCAAATACCTTTTGGAAGTTCATATACACCACATCAACAGCATTACCCTCATCGACCGTCTGTTACCCCATTAAAAAACTCCAGCAGGCTAGGTAAACACAATTTGCCCTGAAAAAAATGAATGGCTTCCTTAAGCTGAAAGCACAGATTTACAGTAGCTTGGAGCGCTAAAGTCTCACTGCAGTACTCGCTCAGGAGCTGGCAACTGCAAACTTGAGGAAACATTTTTGAAATTTTCATAGCAGCGAATCAGGAGAGGTCTAAGAAAGGGAAAACTTCCTCGAGGAGTGAAATCAGAGGCGAACGTCAGAAAGTGACAGGACCACATTTTGGTTTTGAGAAACTCGGGTAACAGGTACTCAATATGTATGCATGAGAAAGACAGGGAGAGAAGAGTAGGGCTAGACATGATTTTTTTTAAAGATGTCGGAGGTTTAGAGGGGAGCAGGGCCAGAGTTTAATGTGGACATCCTGCAGAGACAAAGCAACTGGGACAAGACCAGCCTGCAGTACACATTCTGGCCAAAACAGAAAAGGGCCAGTAAAATATTTAAAAGAAAGTAATTTTAAGCCATTTAGAACTTGTAACTAAACGTTTAAGTATGTAAATTGAAACTGAATAAGAAATCAGGACCAACTGCCTTTTTTGAAATGTTGAGGAATCTTGGTGTGATCAAGTCTGCAACTCAATTTGTAAATAAATCCCATCAAAGGTGTCAGCTGCCAAGACTAACCACACTGGAGAGCAAACTAATCTAAAGTGATAAACCTAGTTAACTTCAGTATCACATCCATTCATAGTGCGCAACTACAACCAGGGCATTTCTTTTGCAATTTAAAGTGAAAAGGTCAGATGAGGTCCAAAAAGGAAAAAAGGTACGTTTCACAACCTCAGCACTTTTCAATGAAGCAATTTTAATTCATCAGAGATGTAAAGTAAGAAATATGGTAGCCAATTGAAGTATAGGAAGCTCCCATAAACAGCAGTGAGCAGATAATCAGTTTTTGTGATGTTAGTTGAGTTCTTCTGTGAGTGCCATTAAATCTTTTACGTTGACCTGAGAAAGCAGTCAGGGCTTCAGTTTAATGTCCCATTTGAAAGACAACACCCCCAATGGTGCATCACTGCACTGGGACTGTCAGCCTGGATTATATGCCATGTCTCTAGAGTGGGACTTGAATCCACAACCCTGTGACTCAGATGACAGAGTGCTACTCACTGAGCCAAGGACATGACCACTGTTACATCTTTAGGAAAGTCTGTACGAACATTATAATTTTACCACCATTTCAACAGCTGCTTCCCACTCTATAGAGTTATGCACTGTCAGCATTATAACTAAAAGCAGGCGCTGCTCTTAAAACAGTACCTGCGCCGTTACTGCAGCAGTAACTCACTTGGAAAGCAGTCATTCATCCTCTTAGTTGACAGTAGAACTATCAAATAGACAGTTTTTTGTGCCTGAAATTTTATGTCCCTTGAATCAAAAATCTAAAAAAGTAAGTTTGTGTAATTCCAGCTTCGGGTCGTCTGCTGAAACACACAAGCTTTCTGACGGGTGGCCTCAACTTGCATCAAATTGGACACCAAGGGATTCGGTGTCTTACTCGGAATTCCATTATTTCTTCTAACAACAGCATTTTAATAGCAGTGTGTGATCTTCTTTCCTAACTTTACATTATGCAGCAAACTGGAGTAAGAGGGATTGAGAAGACAATCTCAAAGGTTTCTTCAATGCAAATTAAGTTAATAATCACCTCACTATCTGTTCCTTTCTACAATCTATCAGCCATTTGACAGCTCCACAACTGATTCCTCCCTTTTTCTCTTCTACTTTCCTTTAAAGTACAGAATTACCTGGCAATTCTTTACAAGACTGATATTGTCCATCGTGCTGAAGGTATTCTCCAGCAGTGGTTGTATGTGTTGCCCCCATTGCAGAGTATTGTAATACAGCACACAGCAACCCACCATCAAATGGAACATTAGCTCTGGGCTGTATTCCACTCAGGTAGTGGAAGCGTTGCTTGAGGACTCAAAGAGAGCTCTAATTGACCCATGGATCTGATTGTTGTGCAATTCGGCCACTGAACACAAGTTATTTGAAGGGGCTCATGAACCACAGTGTGGAAAGGATCGCTCTTCTGCCTAGACAGTAAGTCTTGCACTTGCTGTGCAGGGACAAAGAGTGGGGGTGATGGAGAAGTTTTGCAAGCATCATGGCAGCTGCCAGGAAAGCAGGAACAGACCTACAATGTGCTGTTGGTGGCCACACAATAGTTGCACATTAATCTATTCAAAGCACTTGTGATTCATGAAGCAGCAGAGTTGTCTGAAGGAGTCCATAGGGCTCCATGGGTGCAGTTAATGACTTTGGGAAAGCCTACAAATCAGTGCAAAACCCAGAGCCCTGTCCTACAGCTTCCGTTGTCCTTGCAGAAAGTGATAAAAGTGTTTGCATTAGCAAACTTGGCATCAATCAAACATGGCATTGCTCGTGTCTAGTTCTGGACCTGAAGTGTAGTTTTTCATGCTTACCTTCTGTTGTTACTGCAAACGTTGTAAATTCACTAAAGCAATATATCACATAACTGACAAGTTAAAAATATTCTAAACCTCACTGATGGTAAAAGAAAGTGGCCCCAACACTTATTACATTATTTATTTACCGCTTTGTAAAACTTGTTCAAAATTCTGTTCTCAGTTGCGCCCTTCCCAAATTCTTTTCCAGTGAATGATATTGTAATTCTTTGTTGCTCTATCTTCCACCATTGATATGCTCAAAATGCAAAGAGTTCAAATGTTTATTTTGATCCTTTTTCAAAATTCCTCTTTTCTCAAAGAAGAGTTTCTTGTTCCCTCACCCTTCCTCTTCCTGAGAACTTGTAATTCTTGCTGAAGCTATTGTAGCACTGTCGAGAGAAGTTGTTCCTACGGTTAGGACTACAATTTCCAGTGCATTAATAGGTTAATAGTCTGGGTATGGCTGAATTATTGATTTCAGGTGTAATGTCAAGTCTGGCATCAAACTGCTCCATAAATAAACTCTTCTAGTGCCAACCTCAGTGCCCCTCCTAGAACACAAAATAGTTCCTGACAATAGCACACGGTAGCACAGTGGTTAACACTGCTGCTTCACAGCTCCAGGGTCCCGGGTTCGATTCCCGGCTCAGGTCACTGTCTGTGTGGAGTTTGCACATTCTCCTCGTGTCTGCGTGGGTTTCCTCCGGGTGCTCCGGTTTCCTCCCACAGTCCAAAGATGGGTTTGGTTGATTGGCCAGGTTAAAAATTGCCCCTTAGAGTCCTGAGATGCGAAGGTTAGAGGGATTAGCAGGTAAATATGTGGGGGTAGGGCCTGGGTGGGATTGTGGTCGGTGCAGACTCGATGGGCCAAATGGCCTCCTTCTGCACTGTAGGGTTTCTATTTAAAAAAATCAGTGGCTTCTAAAATTGAAACTTTTATCTTTCGCTTTCAATTGTGTCTTCAGCTAATGGTCAATAACATATTCTGAAGTTCCACAGAAGTGAGAATATCTTCATCATGCATCTTTTCCAGATTATTGTCAGCCATACACTCGCCACAGGAACGTTCCTGTTTTTGTGGTAGAAGAGGGAATTACCCATGTGCATTAGTTGGGGGGGGTGGGGAGTTGGTTGTCTTTATTAAAATCAGAGACAGGGACGCCCTTTAAAAAAGGCGCTCCAATCTCAGAAATCCCAACATTGCTGGCTTTTTCTAGCCACGCCACATCTCACCAAGTGCTGCACAAAATGGTGATAAAAACCAGCAAGATGCATGCTTGCCTGAGCCAACACAGAAGGAAAAAGGTGAAATTCCATCCACTGACACAGGCATACAGACTTGTTCACAGCAGTTAAACCATCCAGCACCCAGTCTCAGGTGGAATTTTCAACTCAAACTTCAGACAGGATTAGTTAACACAAGTACATAACAAATAAGATCAAGAGCACGCCATTTAGCCCTTCGAGAACACTCCACCATTCAACAATATCAGTGTAGGCCTGATTGTGGCCTTAATTCCAAATGCATGCTGGCACTGCAGCGAATCGGGAGTGAAGAGGGGATTCTTGTCGGGCCTGCATCTGCACTCCATTAGTGGGATGCAAATCAGTTCATCACCAGCCTCCAATGGGATAACTCATCCGCCATGGTGGGCAGTTTCAGAAGATCCCATTGTCATTTCATGCTGGCTTGAAACTGATTTTTGGGCCTCCCACCTCCCTGGCCATTGATCCTGCTAAAAAGGGGCATGGGAGAATTTCACACTTTATATCTTCCCCACTATTTGCTTTTCTAGCTTTCCAAGTTATTAATGTAGATTTTAAACCATTGCGGTCCCAGCTCTAATCCCCATCACAATCCACTAGTTACAGTTTGCCATCCAGTAAATGACCCACTTATCCTGACTTTGTCTTATGTTAATTAGCCAGTCTCTGTACATTCGAATATATCACCCCAACACCATACAATCTTATCTTGTGTGATAACCTTTTATGTGGCACCTTACCAAATGACTTTTGGAAATCCAAATACACAACATCTACTGGTTCCCTTTTATACATCTTGTTTGTTACATTCTTTAAGAACGCTAATAAATTTGTCAAATACAATTTCCCTTTCACAAAACCCTGTTGACTCTGCCTGATTGTGTTATGATTTTTTAAAAATACTACTACTGCGTCTTTAATAATATAATCTGGTCATTAATTTTACATATAATTACACTACATTTTAGTAAATTTTTCAGCATTATGGAATTTTAATGTATTATAAATTTATTTTGAGCAACACAAAAAAATTAGCAAATCTTAACAATTATTTAGCGGGATGTGATTGGTTTGCTTCTGCCTTTTAAAAAAAAGCTCAATACTTGTCTACTTATGATCTTTTGGTGATTGAGCTCGGTTCTTGGTGGCTTTCAATACTGCTTGTGAAAGGTGCAATCCTACCTGTTCAGTGTGATTTGTTACTGTTTTCTGAACTTATCAGGAACAAAGATGACACTGGAAATTCACAAGATTCATGTAATGCACATAGTGTGATGGCCAAAATGCATACAAGATTTTTTACATTTGATGTTGTATTACCTTTTATATTGGGTTATTATACCTTTCAAGAGCAGCAATTTGGCGGTGCTCAGCAAAAGAGATATAAAACAGCTCTCAAACTGTGCTCAATGGACATCCATAAGTGGGGACAATTCATTCACAGTGAGGAAGTACGGCAAAAGCTATCCACTAAGACACCTCCTACTATAATGCCCAGTGCAATGCTGAGTCTGAATGTAAATGTCAGCTGATGATGTTTCACTTGAAAAGTCACGATTCCCAACCTGATTTATGTGGGATCCACTGTTCAATCTGCAGTTGCTCACTCGCAGCAGAAGATCTCATCACTCAAAAGAACTGACTGCAGAAAGTGAAATGATATTCTAATTGTCTTCTTTGATACTGAACAATGATATTCTATTGTAATATACATCTTATCATGCTTGTTTAAGTCATGGCACTGTTCCACAAACTTGATATTCACCTGATTGGTTCAAATATGAGAGAGAAATCTACAAATATTGAAATGGCCAATGTGACAGACAAGATGCATGATAAATGCACCTCTTATTGAAACAGTGAGTGATATATATTCAATAGATTTTTCATGGCACTGGTGATATGGTGACACAAACATTTTACCTTGAAACTTACCAGTTTATTTTGAAGTGCCAACATTTTGCCTATTTTAGTTTGCCCCAGAGTAAAGGAACCTTCCAGCTGCTTCCTGCAACTGGTGTGTGTACAGACAGCACACGATTCACTTCATGGCAATTTAATGCAAACTCTCATTTTGAACATTGAGCTGAATCCTTGCTGAGTGTGTGGCCAGCTGTTACCGGAAGGCAGCTGGAAACTAACTTCAATGTTAGGTGAGCTGAGTGATGAGCAACATGGGCATTTTAAAGCAGGCTGATTAATATTGGATTCATTACCAACTCCATTTCCTTGCCTAAACCTGCTGATGATTCTGTCTTCCTTCCATGTGTTTTCCCACAGTTTCTATTTATTTGCCTACTTTTCGCACTTTTTGATGTCTCTAGATGTTTACTATCTAAATGAGTCATATTTGGCTTGGCAAGGTATTAACTAGTGGAGTGCCATAAATGTGCCACTAACATGCTCAAATCTCAGCTATTTACAATCTACATTAATGACTTAGTTGAGGGGACATATGACATGAATGTCATACATCTATATTTGCTCATGATACAAGCTGGGTAAGAAAGCTGCAAGGAAGATTCAACGAGGCTGCAACGAGATATCAACCAGTTAATTGATTGGGGAGTATAATGTAAAACGGCTGAAATTATCCACTTTGATAGGAAGAACAGCAAAGCAGAATAATTTTTAAAAGGTGAAAGACTTGTAAATTTTAGTATCAGAGGGATTTGGGGGTGCTTGTACATATGAATCACAGAAAGTTAAGATGAAAGTGTAACAAGCAATTAGGGAAGCAAACAGTGCAAGGGGAGTGGAAGTATAAAAGGAAGTCTTTCGGCAATTAAATAGGACTTTGGTAAGACCACACTTGGAGTACTGTGAACAGTTTTATTCTCCAGATTGAAGGAAGATTATATTTGATTTTAGAGGGGTACAACAAAGATTGATTCCTGGGACTAGAGGGCTGTCCATTGAGGAGAGTTTGGAATTTAGAAGAGACATGATCTCATTGAAGCATATTAAATTTTTAGTGGGCTTGTCAAGGTAGATGCTAAGTGGTGGTTTCAGCTGGCATGAAAGCATAAGAAGTAGGGGGAGGGGTCATAGTCTCAGGATATGGAGTCAGCCATTTAGGATTGAGATAAGGAGAACTTTCCTCAAGATGAGGAGTGTGAATCTTTGAGGGCTGTGGATACTCAGTCAATAAGTTATGTTTAAGACGGAGATTAATGAGTTTTGAGGGATGTAGGGATAGGGAGGAAAGTGGAAATGCTGGCAAAGCAGGGTTGTTCTGTTACTGTTCTGTTCTTATCTGATCTTTTAGCATAATTTCTAGTGTATTTGCTACTACTGATATAAGCTAGCTGGTCAATAATTTTTTGGATTTGTTCTATTTCCCTTTTTGAAGGGAGGAGTTACATTTGCTTTTTGTCAGTCCTCTGGCACCATTCTTTCTTCTTTTACACTTGGATACTACTATTTTTGTGAACTCTTTCCTGGTTTCTTCAGGCATCTGCTGATACAATCTATCTGGATTTTCCCACTACGTTTTGGCAATCTGTCTAGTACCACGTTTGTTTCTATCTTCACAATTCTAATACCCATTTGGACATCTTTACCCATTTGGGGTGGCACAGTGGTTAGCACTGCTGCCTCAAGGCGGCAGGGACCTGGGTTCGATTCCCGGCTTGGGTCACTGTCTGTGCGGAGTCTGCACGTTCTCCCCGTGTCTGCGTGGGTTTCCTCCGGGTGCTCCGATTTCCTCCCACAGTCTGAAAGAGGTGCTGGTTAGGGTGCATTGACCCGAACAGGCACTGGAGTGTGGCAACTGGGGAAATTTCACAGTAACTTCATTGCAGTGTTAATGTAAACCTTACTTGTGACTAATGAATAAACTTAACTTAATCTTATCGATGAAGGCAGTAGTATTGTTGATGGATTAGTAATACAGTGGCCAAGGATAATGCTCTGGGGACCCAGGTTCAAATCCCACCATGGCAGATGGTGAAATTTTAATTTCATAAAAATCTGAAATTAAAAGTCTAATGATGACCATTGAAACAATTTCCAATTGTTGTAAAAACCCATCTAGTTCACTAATGCCCTTTAGGGAAAGAAATCTGTCATCCTTACTTCCAGTCAATCATGTCACTATATATTGCAAAATCTCCCAGATTAGATAGAGAGCAGTTGCATGGAGGCACAGATGCCTGCTCCAAGTTGCTTTTGTCTCTAACAGTAGTTGGAGTCCTGGGAAGATCATGAACGCAAGCCCTAAACTGCGAAAATATGCACAGGGCTCCAATAGAAAACCATTTTGATATTTTTAATAATATGTATAGTTTCATCTCATTTGCATAACTTTTCATAAACCTCATTTTCAGAACTGCTAATAATTTAATATGGTGGCCAATAAGATTTTTTAAAATGAGTAACTTTAATTGATTACCAATAGCTGCTTTATATCTGTTGGTAAAGGATTATTTTTGATCAATTTTTTTTAATGATTGGTGATTGTTACAGTTGCTTGCTGTTCACCGATTTTTATTATTCCAAACCCAGCTCAGCTGTGATCTGCTGGTTTATGAATGCAAAAATATAAGCAGAATTCACATATTGGCAGTGTGATAACCAAGTGCAGGCTTATTGGAATGTTTTTATATCGATGCTAGATGATGTGCTCTGGTATTCATAGAATCCCTACAGTGCAGAAGGAAGCCATTCAGCCCATCGAGTCTACACCAACAACAATCCCACCCAGGCCCTATCCCTGAAACCCCACATATTTACCCTGCTAATTCCTCTAACATACATATCCCAGGACACCAAGGGGCAATTTAGCATGGCCAATCCATCTTTGGACTGCACATCTTTGGACTGTGGGAGGAAACTGGAGCACCCAGAGGAAACCCACGCAGACATGGGGATAATATGCAAACTCCACACAGACTGTGACCCTAGCTGGGAATCGAACCCAGGTCCCTGGAGCTGTAAGGCAGCAGTGTCTCTGCCACTGTGCTTATATGCTTTTTGTTATGGGCTAGATCAGTACTTCCCAAACGATTTTCCAATAAACCAGCATTGTAGCATTTAGTGCATGATTATTAAAGTTTGCATCAACATATATGGCATGAAATTCTGTACTTTAAATTAGAATTACACATACTTATGTAGATTTTAGGGAAGCTCTCCATACTCCCCGATGATAGAAAACTCAGTGAAACCCCTCTCAGCCTGCACAGTAGGTGTCACCTCACTTAGTGCAATGGAGCAATTGGAGCTCAAGACCTTCTTCTCTATTTATGCAATGCAAATGAGATGTCGCCACAGTTTGGGAAGCTGTAGGTTAGATATTAACAGCATGGAACACAAGAGGTTATTATTCTGATGCTAAATGAACATTTGCCCCTTAAAGTTCACAACAATTTATATTAATACAGAGTGATGTCACTCAGAGCTGTTCAGGTTGTAGATCCAAGTTGCTATTGTTTTTCGTTTAAAATTATACAATTGCTAAGATAAATTACACATTTTCTGACTGGCATTTTTGTTCCTGAACTGCCCCATTTATTGGAAGTAATGGCATTTTTTTTACTGAGTCAACTATGAAGCTGCAGATATTTAGACTTCCATATTACTTAAAGATCCAATGCACCTGGTGGTCACAGTGACATTGGCTAAGTGCATATCCTTTTGTTGGCAAGGCTGGAGTTATATTGATGAAGGAACTGAATGGCCAATCCAATGCTTGGCTTTCATTGCATTTCTTGGCCAAGTTTCCAACATTTGAACAAAGTTAACAAGGGAGGCTGTGGGAGAGATTTTCAGCTGGTCTGAAGATAGAAGTGGCCCTTTATAGCTTCAGAAGGAGGAGGGTTGTTCTTTCGAGCTCTGCAATGAAGCTTCCAACTTTCCTTCCGGAAACCACATTGTGGAGGCTAGTGGCTGACCAAAGACTAAATATCCTTTACCTGCCAACAGCTGCTGCTCTTCACAACTCTGCCGGCTGGGACATTAACTTGCTGGGGTTGCTCCCTCCTGTTGAGTTAAAAAGCGCCCCATGTAAATATGAATAGTTCTGAGGAGAAACTCATTATTGCAGCTATATCTCACCATTCTGTTTTCTAAATCAAATCCGAACTTCTATACTGTCGGAGCAGGCAGCTAATCCTCCAGAGCTTGCCTCATATCTAATTAGTGGGTTTGCCCAAGAGGCACAACGTCCAGGCTGGCAGCACAATGACTGACAGTAGTTTCAGTGCTCACGTGCCCATCTGATAACCTGACCAAGATTACTTATTGTTTATTCTTTATTTTTTTAAGTTTGCTTTAAAGGGCAAGATTTTGGGTTTGACAGGCTGCACAATCATGGATATACACTGTAAAATCAGTTTTAATTTCATTCCAAGTTAAAAATTAATCATGATTGAGACCTCCAAAAGACTTGCAGGCAGGTTGTGCATAGGTAACAAAAAATTGCATTTATATAATGCCTTTAGTGTAGAAGACATCCCAAAGTGCTTCACAGAGGCATATTTTTTTAAAATGCCAAGCCAAAGGAGCTATTAGCAGGGCCACCTAATGTTTGATCAAAGATTTGAAGCACGGTATTGAAGCAAGAGTAGATGGAAAGGGAAGAATTTCCCACCAATTTTGGGCATACTTAGCTGAACAAATCTCCAGCACTGTGCATGTCACAGTGCCTCAGGGAGATTCACGCCGGTAAGTAGGGGGTGGTGCCTCATCCCGCTGGAGAGACTAGCAGCATAGTGCTGAGCGGGCCACTGAGCTTGCGCCGATCTGTCAGTGGGGAGATCGGCACATGCACACTGGCACCCCCCCCCCAATCACCAGCCTACCAGAACACACACACAGCCCCCCCCCCCCCCCCCCGCTCCTCCCCCCCCCCCCCCCCCCCCCCCCCCTCCCCTCCCTCAACCCAGACAGACGATTTCCAGGATGGGGCTGAACACACAAAAAAATAAAAGGGCCTGGGAGATTCACAATCAGCTGGACACCAGTCGCGAGTCCTGCTACAGGACCCCGCTGGTGTCTCCCGGCCCGCTGCACTACTCGAGCAGCTCAGCGGGTTGGGAGAATCCCGGCCCTGTTCTTTTAAGAAGAGAATTTCTACGTATATAGCACCTTTTATGTTCTCAAGACAACCCAAAGCCTTACATAAACACTGGATTATTTGAAACGTAATTACATTATCTAGGCAAATGCAGCAGCCAATTTACAGATAGCAAGGTCCCATAAACAGAAACAAGATAACTGACTAGTTAATCTGTATTGGTGTTGTTTTGGCACAGAGATGAATGTTGGCTAGGTCACGAGGAAACATAGAAGATAGGAGCAGGAGGTCGTCATTTGGCCACTTGAGCCTGCTCTGCCATTCATCAGGATCATGGCTGATCGTCGTGGAAGGCTCCCTGCTCTCCTTTGATAAAGAAGGTAGGTTTTTTTTTCAATTTTTACTCCATTCTTAAAGTTACAAAGCCAATGCTCAGAGTGGACTGGGTAAACATGAATCCATCTCTTTTTTTTATTCAATCGTGGGACATGGGCATCGCTGGCTGGCCAGCATTTATTGCCCATCCCTATGCCATTTCAGAGGGCAATTGAGAGTCAACCATTTGTCACACGTAGGCCAGACCAGCTAAGGACGGCAGATTTCCTTCCCTAAAGGACATTAGTGAATGACAAAGATTTTTCCGACAATCGCCAATGGTTTCATGGTCATCACTAGATTCTTAATTCCAGATATTTTTTATTGAATTCAAATTCCACCATCTGACATGATGGGATTCGAACCCGGGTCCCCAGAAAATCAGCGAAGTCTCTGGATTAATAGTCTAATAGTCATAATATCATTAGGACACTGCCTCCCATTTTGTTCCAAAAGCAAAATTCAAATGGAATCCAATTCATGACCTCACAAGAGACACAACCAAGCTGACAAAATAAGGCATTGCACCCCATCTTGGGCTTGATTCAACACCTGATCTTAGCCAAAAGGCTGAGTTTATATCAACCTAATTAGGCAAAGGGATCTCTACTGAACATCTCATTACTGACAATGCAGCACTCTCTTAGAACTGCACTATAGAGCCAGCCTAGGCTGTGCAGTCAAGTTCTGGATTTAAAGGCAAGAATCCTACCAATTGAGCCAAGCTGCCACATAATAAAAAATCTTTTCAAGTTCTCAAATATTGCTACAGAACATTTGCTAATAATAACTGATCGTAACTTGATAGGATAGACTGTATTTTCACATGGGAGTGTGATAAAACAAAAGTAGCTCACATATGCAGAATCAAACCCATCAAAAAGATACAACATTCAAGTTGAATTCTTCCACCACAAAAATGTGTAAACTCCACTTATCATAGCTCCTCTGAACATTGTCTCAAATAACTGTTGCAACTTGTAAAAGGTTCAACAAGTAACTTCTCAGGTATCATATTTTGTTTCAATCAGGTAAAGCAAATGATCACAAGCACAATCTTGAAATCCTAGAATAATCTCCCAAATGGTATATTTGCAATGTTCCAAACTTGGATCAGCTATGCTAAAGAGAAAGGCACAAGATGGTACTGTCCCTTACCTGCATGGACATTAGGTTAGCCTATTTATCTTTCATGATTCCTATAAACACTTGGTAGTCTGGCTCTTCTCAATCGTTTTTTTAAATGCACAATAATAAATGATGACACAAGCTGGAAATAGATTGTGGGTTACATTTTGTACAAATATGGGAATTTGTCATGCAGAAGAACCAAATTCAGAATAAAATAACTCCATTTTCTCTTCTAATATAAAAATCATCACATGATTTTAAAATTGCACAGTTAACTATGCACTAGATTAAAAACATAGATATTAGTGCAAAGATTTTCAGAATTCTTAAAGAAAAGCAAGAAAATTCACAGAATAGGACAAAAAACATTACTGCCCATTTATGTTGACTTTAATTAGAATTACAGAATTCCCCCAACTATGGTATCAGGAATCTCAAAAAAAAAAATTAGAAACTAGCATTATACATGATTTGCCTCCCTGGATACAAGGCACTTTCGGTCAAAATCTTAACTGGGGAGGAGGCACCTAGAGGAATATACAATCAACCTCATTTAAACTGTTCACCCAAATATCAAATCCATAACATTATGAAGCAGGTCTGGCAGCATCTATAACGAGAGAAAGGAGCTGATGTTTCGAGTCCAGATAAGCCAAAGGCTGACTCGAAACATCAGCTCTTTTCTCTCCTTACAGATGCTGCCAGACCTGCTGAGATTTTCCAGCATTTTCTCTTTTGGTTTCAGATTCCAGCATCTACAGTAATTTGCTTTTATACATTATGAAGCAGTTAATCTTTGTGCTAATAAACCAAAAGCAATGCTCTCTCCCCAAGCAATTATTGATTCTAAACAGCAATATGATTTGCTAAATAAAATGGAAGATGCCATGTCACCTTTAGTTGCATGACAATGCACACATACAACAGTGAACAGTGGCAGAGAGGAAAGGAACATTGGTCCATCCAGCCTTTGCTATATGTAATAGAATATCTATTTTGTAAATAGAATGGAACCTCAGTTATTCACTGTGATAAAGAGGGAGCCCCTGGCAGAGTCCCACTAAATTCAACTAATTTGGACAAAAACAGTTCAAAATGAATTTGACAGCCTAATAGGGTGCAAGCTGTACTGAGGTTATCTGTACGGGACAAGGCAATCTATTGTATTTCCGAGGATTGGCCAACACACAAGTATCTGCGACATGCAGGATCCTGATTAAAACATTTTTTTTATATAACAGAGCATCCTAATCCTAAGAACAGTTCGTCCTTTACATAAGTGACATTTATTACTTTTAGGTCTGCAGTACCAGACAGACGCTTCTAGTACAGTATTTGTACATTGAAAATGTCACGGGAAAGTGGCCTCGGCAGACAACTCTCAATGCCATTAATTGAAGACAGTGATTCCAATTTGATAAGATGGTAGGGGAATTCATTAACATTACCAATGCTATCCCAACCTGGGTATGTGGATAATCAAAGTGATATTACAGCAAGAAATCAGATGGTAATTTTTTAACCTTTGGATTTTAAAAATAAAGATTCACTACAATTGCCTTCCTCCATTAAGTTCTTCATATTGCAAATATTCTGTTGATTTGATTAAAAGCAGTTTAGCCAAGCCATCCATTATCTCCAACTTCAAACAAATTGATTTGAGAAATTTGTGACTTGAGATTATCTCTCATAACTAGGCTACATCTGTGTTAAGAGAATGGATTCTAAATTAGGATGACTCTTAAAGCACCCCCACTCCACCACCACCTTCCTCCTCTTTCCTTGTGTTTTACACAGAATAGTTTTAACAATTTCAGCCCTTCAGCATATTTTATTGAAACGCTGTAAATGTCTTTGGGCAGCGGTTCTGCCAAACAGGATAAAGGCCGACACAATCTTCATTCTGAAAGAAAAAATGAATGATTGATTTCCTAAATTGTTATTGGGGATGTATTGGCTTAAAGTGCTTTTAAAATCAAATTGGCTCTTGATTGACCTCTTAGATCAAAAACAAAGTCCATCTCCATTCTGCCTGGCAGGCAATCTTGCAGAAGATCCTGGCAGCGGCTCATGCATGTAAAAACTTGAGTCTGATTGAGGCTCTAAAGCACCCTTTCCCTTAAGATTCATATCTCTAGTAATAAGTTCCTCAACAAAGCTCATTTGCATGAGGCATTCCTCAATTAAAGTACCTCCAGCATCACCCCTTCAACAGAAGGAATGTAAAATCTATGTTTAGGTCATTCTTAGTTCATGCACAATGGAATCTAATTCTAAACAAATGAGATCTGAAAAAGCTTTTCATCGGAGTCTGCATATAAAGCAGAGTATTGAGGAAATCTGTATCATCCATCACGTGAGCATTAAATACTCCGTCCTACAGACAATCAACTGTTGCTCTGTCTTCAACTTGGTTTAATTTTTATATGTTAACATCAGGTTGCAAACAGGAATATTTTTGCAAATACATTTAAAGTTAAAATTCTAATTTGGCTTCCAGTTCATGGAAAACACCTGGCCAGAAGATTGCGAACTCTTCTGAAGTAACTTTGTTGTCAATCACAACATTTAAGAAGTTGAACATCATTTCTGTCAGAACAGTCCACCTGTTCTTCACGCTGCCACGCGTTTCAACATTGTGCCTGCCCTCAACCCCTATGTCCAGGACATTGTAGTTTCTGTATGTATAATCTATAGGATTCATATAGCAACTCACCCAGGTTACTCCCACAGGATCTCTCTCCCCTGCAACCTCTAGTACTAAAAAGGTCAAGAGCAGCAATATGATGGGAACCCATCACCACCAAATCACAAGCCATCCAGAGTTGAACATATGTTGCCATTCCTTCAGTGTTGCCAGGTTCTGAAATTCTCTACCTGCCCCACCACTGTGAGGACACCATTAGTACAAGAACTACAGTTAAAAGGTGAAAGTCCATCATTAACTTCTTCTGACAACCAGGAATGAACACTAAATGTAACCTTCCAAGGAAAACTCAAAAGGTTCCTTTCTTCAGATAAGCCCGAAGCTTTGACTGCTGATGTTGGTGGTTCAAATTCCATGGCACTATTCAAAGAAGGGTAGTGAGATAACAAGAATCCAGGGCCAGCATGTTCCTATTAGTGTGAAGGGCAAGGCTGGCAGGTCTAGGGAACACTGGATGACTCGAGAATTTTGAGGCTCTGGTCAATAAAAAGGAAGCATATATTAGGTATAGGCAGCTGGGGCCAAGTGAATCTCTTGAGTATAAGTAGGAGTACACTTAAAAGGGAAATCAGAAAGGCAAAAAGGGACATGAGACAGCTTTGGCAGATAAAGTAAAGGAAAATATAAAGAGATTCTACAAGTACATTAAGAGCAAAAGAGTAACTACAAGAAGAATAGGGCCCCTTAAGGCTCAACGTGGTCATCTATGCATGGATCCACAGGAGATGGGTGAAATCCTTAATGAATATTTCGCGTCAGTATTTACCATGGAGGGCGATTTGGAAGCCAGGGAATTCAGGGAAGTA
Organism: Mustelus asterias; assembly: GCF_964213995.1. Taxonomy (NCBI): domain Eukaryota; kingdom Metazoa; phylum Chordata; class Chondrichthyes; order Carcharhiniformes; family Triakidae; genus Mustelus; species Mustelus asterias. Next base: position 18,784,987 of record NC_135819.1, read on the forward strand.
AATAGTGATGTCTTGCAAAATCTCCACATTACAGAAGAGGAGATCCCTGGGTCTTAAAACCCTGGGATCTGAGCAAGTATATCCCAGGACAACGTGGGAAGCTAGGGAAGAAATTGTGGAGATATTTGTATTGATAGCCATGGGTGAGGTGCTGGAAGACTGGAGGGAGATAAAGTTCATGTCGTTATTTAAAGAAAGCAGCAGGGAAAAGCCAGGGAACTACAGACCGGTGAGCCTAAAGCCAGTGGTGGGTAACTTGTTGGAGGGCATTCTGAGAGACTGGATCTACATACATTTGGAAAGGCAAGGACTGATTAGGGATGGTCAGCACAGCTTTGTGCGTGGGAAATCGTGTCTTACAAATTTGAGAGTTTTTCAAAGGTGTGACCAAGAAAATAGGTGAGGGCAGTGCGGTAGATATTGTCTACGTGGACTTTAACAAGGTACCATATGGTAGACTGATCAGTAAGGTTAGATCACATGGGATTCAGGGAAAAATAGCCAATTGGATACAAAATTGGCTTGCCGGTAGTAGAGAGGGTGGAGTTTTTCAGATTGGAGGCCTGTGACCAGCAGCGTGCTACTGGGATCGGTGCTGGGTCTACTGTTGTTTGTCATTTATATAAATGATTTGGATGAGAATATAGGAGACATGGTTAGTAAGTTTGCAGGTGACACTAAAATTGGTGGTGTAGTGGACAGTGAAGAAGATTATCCAAGACTACAGCGAGATCTTGATCAACTTGGCCAGTGGACTGAGGAATGGCAGATGGAGTTTAATTCAGATAAATGCGAGGTATTGAGATTTGGGGAGTGTTGTCGAACAGGGAGACCTAGGGGTGCAGATTCATAGTTCCTTGAAAGTGGCATCACAGGTAGACAGGGTGGTGAAGAAGGTGCATGCTTGCCTTCATCAGTCAGAGCCTTGATTGTAGGATTTGATTTGATTTATTATTGTCACATGTATTAACATAGTGAAAAGTATTGTTTCTTGCGCGCTATACAGACAAAACATACCGTTCATAGAGAAAGAAACAAGAGAGTGCAGGATGTAGTGTTACCGTCATAGCTAGGGTGTAGAGAAAGATCAACTTAATGCAAGGTAAGTCTATTCAAAAGTCTGACAGCAGTAGGGAAAAAGCTGTTCTTGAGTCGGTTGGTACGTAACCTCAGACTTTTGTATCTTTTTCCTGAAGGGAGAAGGTGGAAGAGAGAATGTCCAGGGTGCGTGGGGTCCTTGATTATGCTGGCTGCTTTGCTGAGGCAGTGGAAGTGTAGACAGAGTCACTGGATGGAAGGCTGGTTTGCGTGATGGCTTGGGCTATATTCACGACGTTTTGTAGTTCCTTGAGGTCTTGGGCAGAGCAGGAGCCATACCAAGCTGTGATACAACCAGAAAGAATGCTTTCTATGGTACTTCTGTTGAAACGTTATGTTACAACTGTACAAGACATTGGTACGGCCACATTTGGAGTACTGCATATGATTCTGGTCACCTTGCTATAGGAAGGATATAATTAAACTGGAAAGGGTGCAAGAAAGATTTACAAGGATGTTATCGGGACTGGAAGGTTTGAATTATAAGGAGAGTCTGGATAGGCTGGGACTTTTTTCCCTGGAGCATAGGAGGATGAGGGGTGACCTTACTGCGATTTATAAAATCATGAGGGACATAGGTAAGGTAAATAGCCATGGTCTTTTCCCAAGAGTAGGGGAGTACAAAACTAGAGGGCATAGGCATAAGGTGAGAGGGGAAAGATTTGAGAGAGACCTGAGGGGCAACTTTTTCACACAGAGTGGTGCATGTATGGAATGAGCTGTAGAGGCGGGTACAATTACAACATTTAAAAGACTTTTGGACAGGTACATGTACAGGAAAGGTTCAGAGGGATATGGGCCAAACTCAGCCAAATGAAACTAGTTCAGTTTAGGAAAACTGGTCAGCATGGATGAGTTGGGCCGAAGGGCCTGTTTCTGTATTCTATATCCCTGAGCAAGTTCTCAGAGTCCTCCCTTAACCAGAATCATTAAATCCTGATTAAATGGTTATTTTATGGCTTTTTGCAGCATCTTGCTGCTCAAAAATGATTATTGTGGCTGCTTCAACAGCAATTAGTCAACTTCAAAATCATTTGCTGCATGTGATTCACTTTGGGATGTTTGGGAAATGTGATAATGTACAACAGGTAAACAAATGTTCTCACTTTTGTGCATAAAAATTGTGCAACTTTATCATTTCCTTCTCATCTAATTCTAAATTCTCACATTAAACTGGAGCAGTACAACTTTAATAAAGGCAGAAATTGTAACTTTAAAAGTCTGCACAATTCTCTACCAAATGACATTTTGGTACGAAATTCTGTCCAGTGAGGGTAACGCAAGCACATAAGGAAGTTAGCAGAGATACTGCCCATTAGTTACTAAACACACAAACTATGTTACTATTTGACAGAAGTTTGGAAAGGGCAAGCAGTCAAAAGGACCACAATCTAGATTTCTATTGGCCTTGAACCAGATGCTTCAAACAGAAAAGGCAATGGACTCACAGGCATAATATGCACACTTTATTCAAGATCAGGCAGAACACTACTTTTAATTACAGTTAGTTTCAAGCAGATCTGAAAAACCTTCTGAAAAATTACTATTCATATGAGAGGTCATTAATTTGCATACTTATGCAAATTAGACGGCAATTAAGAACTAGCTCTTCATAGTATCTTCCATCTATAATTTGAAATCAGCTCAATGACAGCATTCTTGTTCTGACATATTTTAAAGGTACATTGTTTAAAAACAAAGAGAGCTAGGCACAGCACAGACCACCATAGATGGCACAAGGGACACACAGATCCAACTCTCTGTCTATCTTCATCTCCATTTGCTGCCACATTTACAGCAGACATTTAAATACTGATGCCTAATAAAACAATTCATTTGGGCTTTTCAAAGACAGCATAGATTTTCAGTCGGCGTCACAGCAAGCTGCAGGGGAGTTTGTTTTGTTCCAATTCATTTCAAGAACAGGTAGCAATTTTCAAGTCGGCATCCCATGGGGCAATGGTACCGCACAGAGATGTGCTTAAGTAGGCTTTCTTCTTAGAATTCTTTGCATTACAGACAAATTTCCCAATCTACAAAGCTATCAGGGAGTCTGTTGGGAGTTGGCGTGTGCGTGCTTGGAAAGCCAAGGAGGACGACAGGTAGCATTCTCTTACCAACTGTTTTTTTTAGATGAATATATATACATTAAATTAGTTTAGTCAGCTAAAATATACAGTGAAATGTTTTCCCAGTGCATTTGTGGGTCTGTTGCATCTAATGCTCTGTAATCTCCTGAATTTAGCTTTTACAGCTGTACACTATCACTTCGAAACAACCAATTTTTAAATGATTTTAAAATGTAATGCCACATCTCCTCATTAACAAATATCAGCATCAAACCAATGCAAAGGAGAACTTCCCAGAATATGATGCAAGCAAACACAGAGCAGCAGGATTTTCTAATGAAATACCACAGGAGGCCTTTTACCAGTGACTAAAGGTCCTGATCTTTTGTTAATATGAGAGTTGGATTTTCTGATCTCGTTCACCCTGCCACCGCTGCCATCAAGAATGGAGAATTTGACTCAGCCCAACTCCATTCACTGCAGCGGGACTGGAGAATCACAGCCACAGGCGAGGTCGGAGGCTTCTGGTAGAAATGTCCACAATGCGAGTTATGATGATCCTTCCCTCAAGTGGTCAAAAATTTCTGATTAAAAAGTCATCAACCTGAAACGTCAACTCTGTTTCTCTCTCCACAGATGCTGTCAGACCTGCTGAGTCTTTCCGATGTTTCTTAATTTTATTTCAGATTTCTAGAGTCCACAGTATTTTACCTTTGTAAAAAGATCTTATGCCCACAGTCACTGGCAAGGAAACAACCCAGAACGAGGGGATAAAAGTTCATGTACCCGATACCTACCAGTTCTACTGAGCAGATAAAGTATCCAGTGATGGACTTCTCTCTCAATCTCTGTTGAAATACATCAGCATGCAGAACAAGTTTCATAAAAGCCAGTTCCCATTACAGGTGAGGCAAAAAGCTGATCAGAATTGCTTCTTATTTTGGTTTGTAATTTTAATTTTAAAAGATTTGATTTGCTTTGTTTTATTTCTCATGCAATTCCCATCCAAAATAACCATTAAATCAGCACAGCAGTTTCCCTACTGGGCAACATGAAAATTTACATTTAATCAAAGGAAGAACTGAATCTTGGACAGTAGAGGAAGATTGAAGAAACCCATGGGTATAAAATGACATGTGTTAGCATGAGATTTGAGGCCAAGTTTATGCCAATCCCAGAGGAGAGTTAATAAAATGATAACTTGGCACCACTTGGATTTTGCTATAGTTGACAGAGCTAAATTCCAGAATGCTGTGAGAACATAGATACAGATCATCATTTTATATTTAAAAGAAGAAGAGTGGGCAACCAGGTTCAGAAACACAGGCCGCTGTGCCTGTACTGGTGCCAGCTCCCATACGGTATGCTTAATCCCCACTTGAATCCCTTGCCCTTTAAAATATTTTTCCAATTGTTTGTGTGATTCCTTCTAATGGTACACATGATAAGCTTCATGCTTATGCCTTTAATTTTCCACAGGGAAAAATTGCCAATTTCAGCCACAGCCGTTACTCCAAGTCTCTTTCATACAGTTTAATATAAAAGTGAAAAATGGCAGATTCCCTTGCATTCTTTTAAAGTGCACACTTTGAATGCTTTAAGCAGTAGACGTTAGATCTTTTTTAGATTATGATAGATCATTTTCAAAGATGCATTTAAGCATTTGAAAGAGATTAAATATTCATCTACTTGTAGTACAAAGTTGCATAGCAGTTGCTTTTTTGATATATCCACAACAGTTGCAATTTAAAACTCCCAAATATGTGATCATTAAACAACCTATCCAGCACAATGTGCCCCTCTTCTACATTAACATACAAAATAAAGAACTGAAGCAATCCTACACGGTGAGGAAACATGGTGCAGTCTCGGTTCAGAGATTTCACCTTCAATTCACTATATAAATGAACTTGCTATTGATCTCACTAACATAGTCCGAGAAGAAAGGAAAATAAACTGCAAAGCAAAAAAAGGCTGCAAGCTCCATTAACCAGCTCAAGAGGCTCAGGGCAGATATTTTCAAGGTCATTTTCCAGCTCTGCAATGGAAATTTATCTTTAAATTAAATGTTTTTAATTAAAAGCCCGTATCCTTACTCGTGCCAAATCCCAGTCACTCATCACTCCTATGCTTGCTGACTTACAAGTCTCTTGGTCAAGCAACACCGCGATTTCAAAATTCTCACCCTTGCTTTCAAGCCCCTCCCTATCTTTATAACCTCCTCCAGCCTCACAACTCCTATAATTCTGACCTCTTCAGCTTTTCTGACAATGGCCAGGCCTTCTGCTGCTTAGTCCCTCAGCTCTGGAATTTCCTCCCTAAACCTCTGCTCCTCTACCTCCTTGAACAAGCTATTGGCCAGCTGCCTAACATGACCTGAAAAGACTCAGTATTTGGGACGTTCCTGCGGATATTTTCCTATGTTAAACTTGCTACACAAATACAACTTATTGAAGCCGTCTTTGTTTTAACAAATTCACTGGAACACTACACTCTTCTATGAAACAGATATCTTAAAGCCTAACATTCCCATGACTGTTATTGGAAAAGTAATTGTCATTCTCCTGTTTTTTCCTTATTCCACATTCAAAGGGATTTTGGGTCCTTTGCACTGATGTATGTCACTATAGGAATAGATAAGCTTTTTTAAGTTTCAGCGTGCTGTGCTTCTGTGGTATCCACCAGTCAATTAATATGAATATTATTTATTTTTAAATTGGAATTTATAGCATCACTTGTCAATCAAAATATCGTTTATTCAAGTAGAATTCGAACATTTCCAGTGCGTCCAGCTATTTTGTTGAAAAACTGCATACAGACAGAATGTGGTAAATGCAATAGGAAAATCACTTACTATAAAGTATTCAAACAGAAAAACAGACCATTCAGCCCAACATGCACGTGCTTATGCTCCACTCAAACCTTCACCAATCCCCCCTCTTTCATCTAAATCCTATCAACATAACCTTCTTTTCCTTCTCTCTCATCTGCTTATCTAGCTTGTACTTCATTCAATGCATCTATATTATTCGTCCCAACCATCCCAAGGTAGCAAGCTCTCACCATTTTCTGGGAAAAGTTTACAACAGAGGATTCAGTGATGATACTACCATTGAAGATCAAGGCCATGTCACTGTCAACAATTGGTGCGTTGTAACTGTTACTTACCACTTATCAACCCAATCCTGAATGCTGTCCGGGTCCTGCTGCAAAGAAGCATGGACTACTTCATTTTCTAAGGAGTTGCAAACAGAACTGAACACTTTGCTATCATCTGTAAATATCCCCATTCCTGAACTTATGATGGATGGAGGGTCACTGATGAAGCTAGCTGGGCCTCTAGTACACTGCCTTGAGGAAATTCTGCAACAATGTCCAGCAGCTGAGGTAATTAGCCTTCAACAACCATCTTTCTTCATGCTTAGCACTACTCGGGCCAGTGCAGCACTTTCTCCTAGAGAGAGTTGTATGAAATGTACAGGCAGCAAGGAACAGATCAGATGCTCGAGGAGTATAAAAAGTGCAAGAAGCTACTTAAGAGGGAAATCAGGAGGGCTAAAAGACATGAGGTTGCTTTGGCAGACAGAGTGAAGGAAAATCCAAAGAGCTTCTATGGGTATGTTAGGAGCAAAAGGATAGTGAGGGATAAAATTGGTCCTCTTGAAGACCAGAGTGGTAGACTGTGTATGGAACCAAAAGAGATGGGGGAGATACTAAATGGTTTTTTTGCATCCGTATTTACTGAGGAAACAGGCATGGAGTCTACGGAAATAGGGCAAACTGGTAGGGAGGTCATGGAACCTTTACAGATTAAAGGGGAGGAGGTGCTCGCTGTCTTGAGGCAAATCAGAGTGGATAAATCCCCAGGACCGGACAGGGTATTCCCACGGACCTTGAGGGAAGCTAGTGTTGAACTTGCAGAGGCCCTGGCAGACATATTTAAAATGCCAGTATTCACGGGGGAGGTGCCGGATGATTGGAGGGTGGCTCATGTTGTTCCGTTGTTTAAAAAAGGTTCCAAAAGAAATCCGGGAAATTATCGGCCAGTAAGTTTGACGTCGGTGGTGGGCAAGTTATTGGAAGGTGTGATAAGGGATAGGATCTACAAATATTTGGATAGACAGGGACTTATTAGGGAGAGTCAACATGGCTTTGTGCGTGGTAGGTCATGTTTGACCAATCTATTAGAGTTTTTCGAGGAGGTTACCAGGAAAGTGGATGAAGGGAAGGCGGTGGATGTTGTCTACCTGGATTTCAGCAAGGCCTTTGACAAGGTCCCTCATGGGAGGTGAGTTAGGAAGGTTCAGTCGCTAGGTATACATGGGGAGGTAGTAAATTGGATTAGACACTGGCTCAATAGAAGAAGCCAGAGAGTGGTTGTGGAGGATTGCTTCTCTGAGTGGAGGCCTGTGACTAGTGGTGTGCCGCAGGGATCGGTGTTGGGTCCATTGTTGTTTGTCATCTATATCAATGATCTGGATGATAATGTGGTCAATTGGATCAGCAAGTTTGCTGATGATACAAAGATTGGTGGTGTAGTGGGCAGTGAGGAAGGTTTTCAAAGCTTGCAGAGGGATTTGGACCAACTAGAAAAATGGGCTGAAAAATGGCAAATGGAATTTAACGCAGACAAGTGTGAGGTATTGCACGTTGGAAGGACAAACCAAAGAAGAACATACAGGGTAAATGGTAGGACTCTGAAGAGTGCAGTTGAACAGAGGGATCTGGGAATACAGGTACAGAATTCCCCAAAAGTGACGTCACAGGTGGATAGGGTCGTAAAGAGTGCCTTTGGTACATTGGCCTTTATAAATCGGAGTATCAAGTATAAAAGTTGGAGTGTTATGGTAAGGTTATATAAGGCATTGGTGAGGCCGAATTTGGAGTATTGTGTACAGTTTTGGTCACCTAGTTACAGGAAGGGTGTAAATAAGATTGAAAGAATGCAGAGAAGGTTCACAAGGATGTTGCCGGGACTTGAGAAGCTGAGTTACAGAGAGAGATTGAATAGGTTGGGACTTTATTCCCTGGAACGTAGAAGATTGAGGGGAGATTTGATAGAGGTGTATAAGATTTTGATGGGTATAGATAGAGTGAATGCAAGCAGGCTTTTTCCGCTGAGGCTAGGGGAGAAAAAAACCAGAGGGCATGGGTTAAGGGTGAAAGGAGAAAAGTTTAAAGGGAATATTAGGGGGGGCTTCTTCACGCAGAGAGTGGTGGGAGTGTGGAATGAGCTGCCGGATAAAGTGGTAAATGCGGGGTCACTTTTAACATTTAAGAAAAACTTGGACGGGTTCATGGATGAGGGGTGTGGAGGGATATGGTCCAAGTGCAAGTCAGTGGGACTAGGCGAAAAATGGTTCGGCACAGACAAGAAGGGCCAAAAGGCCTGTTTCTGAGCTGTAATTTTCTATGGTTCTATAGAGACACAATGGCATAGTGGTAATGTCACTGGACTAGTAATCCAGAGGACCTGGGAAATGGGCTCAAATCCCACCATGGCAGCTGGTGGAATTCAAATTCACTCAATTAAGTCTAGAATTGAAAGCTAGTCTCAGTAATGATACCATGAAACTATAATTGATTGTTGTAAAAACCCACCTGGTTCACTAGGGATGGAAATTTGCTATCTTTATCTGTTCTGGCCTACATGTGACACCAGGCACACAGGTTGACTCAACTAACCTCTGAAATGGACAAGCAAGTCACTCAGTTCAAGGGTAATTAGGGATGGGAAACAAATGATGGCCCTGCCAGTAAAGTCCACATTGCATGAAAGAAGTAAAAGAAAAAAAATCTTCTCCAATTTAATTTTACTTGACCTTGATGCCACACCCGGTTCAATCCTGTCTTGTTATGGCAATCATCTCGCCTCATCTCTGGAATTCAGCTGCCTTCTCACATTTCGGCTGAAGCTGAATTGAGATCAGGAGTCGAGTGAGGTCAGGAGACCTGGCATTGGTGAGTAGGTTGTTTGTAAGTGCTTGATAGCATTATGATCAACACTTTGGCATTTTGTTGATGATAGATTTGGGAGGGGGAGAGGGGGTGGTAGGGGGTAATGGAATGCTCAGGGAGTAATCGGCCGGACTGGCTCTTTGTCTTGCATTTTTGTGGACAGGGTATATCTAAGTGTTCTTCACGTTGTCGGGTGAATGCCAGTGTTCTAGCTATAGTGGAACAGCTCACCTCGATCGTGGCTACTTCTGCAGTACGTCTTCAGTACTACTGCCAGATGTTGTCAGGAGTTACGACCTCTGCTGTATTAAGTACACTTAGCCATTTCTTGATATCACATGGAATGAATCAAATTGACTGAAGACTGACTTCTGTGAAGGCTGGGATATCGGAAGGAGGCCAAGGTAGATCATCCATTTGGCATTCTGGCTGATGTTGCAAATGCCTTGTTGTTTGCCGTCAGGTACTAGACTCTGCTATCACTGAACCCGAGTTCTTTGTCTTTTACTTATGGCCTCATTAGCATATGTTGTGATATTTAGTGATCCTTCTGTTCCCCTACATAGACCATAAAGGCTGTGATTTTGCACCTGCGTTCATGAGTGCAAATGGCGACATGGCACAAAATATCACGAGACTCGGAAAACGAGAATCTCACTGGGGAGACTTCATTTTCCCAATTCACCAGTCCCTCACTGGAGACATAATGAGATTTCTGCCCAGGAAGGTTCAGGTTATTGGAACCTGATTTCAATATATTTCCACATAAATAGTGGGCTTCCCCACCATATTATTGTCTCACATTTGGAATTTTCCCTCACTGACATGACGTCACATCAACAAGTACTACTGCTTTTCAAAAGTGTGAACCAGGCAAAGGGAACCTGCCAGGGCACACAGGTAACTATAGCCCCCTGGAGGAGAGGAACTTGCCTGGGCAGTACCCTGGCACTGCCCCCAGCACCACCCCTGGCACCTCTCCCATATTGCGGAATTTCATAGCCCCTCTCGCTAGTGGGATTTCCGTTCCCACCAATGTCAATGAAGTTTTGACCAGCTCGTCACATTTTACCTTCTGCCCCCGCTGTGACAGTGCTGTAAAATTCCACCCATGTTTTCCAACGTATTTGTGGCCTCCTTGTTCTACCGACCAAAATGCTTTACCTTGTACTCATGGTGTAAGATAGTGCTCATTAAAAATTGTGGATAAGGTGATCTCTCTCCACCATTCAAGAATGGACTGGAAGTAAATGGTGGCTGATAAAACGTAACATGCGCAATGATTTGCTTGAAGCACCAGTAACTCTGGAGGTTAGACTATGAAAGTTTCATCAAGTATAAAAGAAATAAGCACCAATGTATAGACTGCTAAACGACGCCACAAGCGGCTAACATCAGGTCACTTTACTGGGAAAATAATACAACTATTTAAAAATCTCAAACACTAGTTTTCTGTATCTGTAATTGAATTAAATGTATTATTTGTTTAAAATTATATACTTGCTACAACACTGCAGTCAACAAAGATTAGATTTTAAGAGAATAGAGAAATTAGCATTGTTAATTATTAATTACTGGTGTCATGCAGTACAAGAAGCATTGCACACATCAAATGAAACAAGCTTGTTCCTTTCCTGATTTTTTTTCACGTCTCTTGTCAAAGGGACTGATACATCGTCACAAAAAAATTAGCATTTCAGCTTTCAGCAATGTATCAATTCTGGTTGCAAAATACTGATTTTCTGACATTTAAGAGCTTGCAATTTTCAAGCAATTGATTGGAGTCTAACCCAAGTGATGCACAGCATTTGTTTTTAGCAAACCGAATGGACAGTGGCCTAAATTCTCCGTTCTCGCCTGGGGCTGGGTATCTCCGATCCTGCTGCTGTGATTGGAGTATGGCTGTGGGCCTAATTCTCCATTCTTGCTGGCAGCATTAGTGAGGCGTACAAGACCAGAGAATTCGGTCAGTAAGTTTGTCCACTCTTAACGTTCTTCCAATATCACATCAATAGTCTAGCATCACCGAGGTGTCACACCAAATCATGCAAAGGTCTTTGATTTGATTTATTATTGTCACATGTATTAGTATACAGTGAAAAGTATTGTTTCTTGCGCGCTATACAGGCAAAACATACCATTTATAGAGAAGGAGAGAGTGCAGAATGTAGTGTTACAGTCATAGCTAGGGTGTAGAGGAAGATCAACTTAATCTGAGGTAGGTCCATTGAAGTCTGATGGCAGCAGGGAAGAAAGAAGTTGTTCTCGAGTCGGTTGGTACGTGACCTCAGACTTTTGTATCTTTTTCCCGAAGGAAGGAGGTGGAAGAGAGAATGTCCGGGGTGCGTGGGGTCCTTAACTATGCTGGCTTCTTTGCCGAGGCAGCGGGAAGTATAGACAGAGTCAATGGATGGGAGGCTGGTTTGCATGTTGGATTGGGCTACATTCATGACCTTTTGTAGTTCCTTGCGGTCTTGGGTAGAGCAGGAGCCAGACCAAGCTGTGATACAACTGTCAACTGATACAAATGTCCCAGGTTCGATTCAAAGTCTGTTGAGTTAGCTGATCTCAGTCATGACTGTTGGAGGGTAAAATAATTAGCTGGGATCTCCAGACTGAATCACTGTTCAATTACAGCTACTGGAAAGCTGAATGAACGCATAATCTGGCTCAATTATAAATTTTCCTTATATTTTGATTTGATTTATTATTGTCACATGTATTAGTCTACATTGAAAAGCATTGTTTTTTGCACACTATACAAAGCATACCACACAAGAGAAGGAAAGGAGAGAGTGCAGAATGTAGTGTTACAGTCATAGCTAGGGTGTGGAGAAAGATCACATCAATGCGAGGTAGGTACATTCAAAAGTCTGATGGCACCAGGGAAGAAGCTGTTCTTGAGTCAGTTGGTGCAGGGAAGCTGCTGTTCTTGAGTCAGTTGGTACGTGTCCTCAGACTTTCGTACCTATTTCCTGATGGAAGAAGGTGAAAGAGAGAATGTCCGGGGTGTGTGGGGTCCTTAATTATGCTGGCTGCTTTTCCAAGGCATCAGCGTATCAGGTAGACAACGTTGGCCGAGTTGCAAGAGTATGTACCGTGTACCTGGTGGATGGTATTCTCACGTGAGATGATGGCATCCATGTCGATGATTCGGCACGTCTTGCAGAGTTTGCTGTGGCAGGTTGTGTGATGTCGTGGTCACTGTTCTCCTGAAGGCTGGGTAGTTTGCTGCGGACAATGGTCTGTTTGAGGTTGTGCGGTTGTTTGAAGGCAAGAAGTGGGGGTGTGGGGATGGCCTTGGCAAGATGTTTGTCTTCATCGATGACATGTTGAAGGCTCCGGAGAAGATGTCGTAGTTTCTCTGCTCCGGGGTAGTACTGGACGCGAAGGGTACTCTGTCCGCCGTGTCCCGTGTTTGACTTCTGAGGAGGTCGGTGCGGTTTTTCGCTGTGGCACGTTGGAACTGTCGATCGATGAGTCGAATGCCATATCCTGTTCTTATGAGGGCATCTTTCAGCGTCTGTAGGTGCCTGTTGCGATCCTCCTCATCTGAGCAGATCCTGTGTATACGGAGGGCTTGTCCATAGGGGATGGCTTCTTTAACGTGTTTAACGTGAAGCAGCCTTCACGACACACGACAGCGCAGAATCGCTGAGCAGAGACTGATAGCCAAGTTCCGCACACATGAGGACAGCCTCAACCGGGATTTTGGGTTCATGTCACACTATCTGTAACCCCCACGACTTGCCTGAGCTTGCAAAATCTCACTAACTGTCCTGGCTGGAGACAATACACATCTCTTTAACCTGTGCTTAACCCTCTCTGTACCTTTAAGACTTGATTACCTGTAAAGACTCGCATTCCACCCATTATCTTGTAAATTGAGTTTGTATCTTTATATGCCCTGTTTGTGAACACGAGTCCTCACTCACCTGAAGAAGGGGCTTGGGGCTCCGAAAGCAAGTGCTGCCAATAAACCTGTTGGACCTTAACTTGGTGTTGTGAGACTTCTTACTGTGCTTACCCCAGTCCAATGCCGGCATCTCCACATCATTTCTTGTGTAGGTCAGGGTTGCCTGACTTGAATGCCTCAGACCTGGACTTCAGCAAGCAGAGGATATCCCTGTTCATCCATGGTTTCTGGATTTGCTTCTTTGGCACACAGTCTTCTACACACTTACTAATGAAGTCAATTACTGTAGTGGCTGACTCGTTCAGGCTGGTTGCAGAGTTTTAAAATTCTGACCAGTCTACTGACTCTAAACAGTCCCGTAGGAGATCATCGGATTCCTCAGACCAACATTGCTTGACTTTTTTTGACGGATTCTCCCATTTCAGTTTTTTGCTTGTAAGCCAGGAGCAGGATCACAGCCTTGAGGTCTGATTTGCCAGAGTGTGGGCAGGCGATAGAGCGGTAGGCATGTTTGATATTTGTGTAGCAGTGATCTAGGATGTTTGGGCCTCTGGTGGAACAGGAGCTATGTTGATGGTATCTTGGTATGACGCTCTTGAGCTTGGCCTGATTGAAGTCCCCGGCCACGATGAACAAGGCCTCGGGATGTTTCATCTGAAGGCTATTTGTAGTGGTATATATTTCGTCCAGCGCAATCTTCATGTCCGCATGGGGTGGGATGTAAACTGCTGTCAGGATAACAGGGGTGAACTCCCGCCGAAGGTAGTAGGGGCAGCATTTTAGCATCAGGTATTCTGGGTCCAGGGAGCAGAAACTCACCAGTGTTGCTATGTCACACAATATAGTTAGAGAACAAAGAACGGGATAGCACAGAAACCGGCCTTTCGGCCCACTAAATCAACACAGATGCCTCTCTGATCTAATATTTCCTTGCCTCTAAGTGGTCCATACCCCTCTATTTCCTGCCAATTCATGTATCTATCCAGATGTCTCTTGAATGTTATAGAATCTGCTTTCGACACCTCTTCCGGCAGCGCGTTCCAAGCATTCACTATTCTCAGTGTGAAAAACTTGCCCCTTCCATCTCTTTTAAACTTTTCCCCTCTCACTTTCAACCTAAGCCCCCGAGTAATTGACCCTTCGACCCTGGGGAAGAGACTTTGACTATCCACTCTATCCAAGCCTGTCATAATCTTGTAAACTTCTATCAGGTCCCCCCTCATCCTTTGACACTCCAATGTGACACAGTGGTTAGCACCGCTGCCTCACAGCACCAGGGACCCAGGTTCGATTCCCGGCTTGGGCCACTGTCTGTTTGGAGTTTGCACGTTCTCCCCGTGTCTGTGCGGGATTCCTCAGGTGCTCCGGTTTCCTCCCACAGCCTGAAAAAATGTGTTGGCATTGACCCGAACAGGCGCCGGAGTGTGGCGATTAGGGGATTTTCACAGTAACTTCATTGCAGTGTTAATGTGAGCCTTACTTGTGACTAATAAACTTTACTTTGAAAACAATCCAAGTTTGTTCAACCTTTCTTCATAGTCCATATTCTCCAAACCAGGCAACATCCTAGTAAATCTCTTCTGCACCCTTTCCAATGCATCAACATCCTTCCGGTAGTGTGGTGACCAAAATGTACACAATACTCCTAATGTGGCCTAACCAAAGTCTTATACAGTTGCAACATGATTTTCCAATTCCTATACTCAACGCCCCGACCGATGCCATAAGCCTTCTTGACCACCTGAATTGCCACCCGCAGGGAACTATGGATCTGTACGCTAATATTTCTAAGGGCTCTACCATTTACTGTATACTTTCCTTCTGCAGTAGACCTTCCAAATCGCATCACCTCACATTTGTCCCAGTTAAATTCCATCTGATTTATATCCGGCTATATAATATGACAATCCTCCTCACTATCCGCTACTCCCCCAATTTTTGCACCATCTGCAAATTTACTAATTAGACCACCTACATTTTCCTCCAAATCATTTATATATATATTACAAACAACAGAGGCCCCAGCACTGGTCCTTGTGGGACACCTCTCATCACAGACCTCCAGTTAGGAAAGTAGCCTTCCACTGCTATTTTCTGTTTTCTGTGCCCAAGATGTGGAGATGCCGGCGTTGGACTGGGGTAAGCACAGTAAGAAGTCTCACAACACCAGGTTAAAGTCCAACAGGTTTATTTGGCAGCATAAGCTTTCTGAGTCTCAAGCTCCTTCTTCAGGTGAAGGTGGTGTTGTGCGACTTCTTACTGTTCTGTGCCCATGCCAGTTTTGCATCCATCTTACCAGCTCACTTCGTATCCCATAGGACTTCACTTTTTATATCAGCCTGCCATGAGGAACCTCATAGTCATTATATTATTACCTTATAGTGATTATTACAGTCACATGAACTGCAGTACAGGGTCATTCAGGAAGATGTGAATAAAGGAAGTCAAAGCAAAGTGTAAAGATGTTGGAAATCGGAAACAAAAACAGAAAGTACTCGGAGGACTTAACAGGGCAGTCAGCATCAAACCTGCTGGTGGGTGTGAAATCCAGCCTAATATTTCAGTCCTGATCAGGTTACAACCTGAAACATTAACTGTTTTTCTCTCCACAGATACTGCCAGACCTGCACTTTCTGCTTTGATTTCAGATTTTCAGCATCCACAGTATCTTGCTTTTGGAATGTTTCAGCTAACGCAACAGACTTTGAATCAAACCTGGGACCTTTGCATGAATTGGTGCAACACCTCAGTGATGTTAGACCACTTTACCAGACCACTGTAAGCTTGGATTCTCAGCCTTCTGAAAGGTAAAATTCTTGGGCTCCATTAAATGAAAATAAATGTTTCATTTCCTGTTCTCCCTTTATTTTGGAAATAAATGGGATAGGTGACATACATGGCTACATCAATGCAGTCTAAACCTGAATGGGTCATCCTCCATTTTGTACTGAAACTACAGCTGTAGAGTTGGTAAATATAGTGATGATACTGTTTCACTCCTGTGCAGGATCTGTTGTAGCAGTTCTATATACTCGGTGCCATTTTGTCTGAAACCGACAGCACTTTATTGGGCAGCCTACTTGCTTGTAGTTGCTAGAATGTTTGTTTTAATCTGGACTAATGCTCTTCTGTTGATTTTAGGGAATTCCCCTGGGGATTTGCAGAGTAGGGGTTGATTTGACAGGTAAGATCATGTGACTGAGTAGAGCTAGGCTTACACAGAGAATTCAAGCTCAGTTGCTGTGTAGATGTTGCTTAGAGTTGAGAGAGAACAGTGCCCTTCTCTTCCCCTCTCTGAAGTTGGAAATTGGAATCTGCCAGGAGTTAAGTCCCTTTCTCAGATTCTACTGTATGAGAGTGTTTCTTTCTCTGAGAGTTGCTGATGATTTATTCTTCTCTGTAAACCGCTATCTGGATCCCTGTCCAGAAATGTTAAAAGGTTGGCAATCTAGCACCACCTGGGCATACTTGTTTTTATGCTAATTCTGAAGGAGTGTGCATGTCTGTGGGGATATTGCTTTAAATTGAAACAATAGAGATAGCTAGCTGTTAAGAATGATCCTTTGTCATGTTTATGTACTTTAATTGGTAAAAATTATGCTAATTCTTTTGATCATATTCTGTGTTCTTAAATAAAGTTTGTTTTGATAAAAGCTTCCTAATGGGTCAATCGCATCATACCTGGAGCAAAACACCTTGTGCTCATCCTAATGCCAAAATCATTAGGATTATCTTCATAATATTAAATTGTCTCACAACACTAGGTTAAAGTCCAACAGGTTTATCTGGTATCATGAGCTTTCGTGGCGTTGCTCCTTCATCAAGTGATACCAAATAAACCTGTTGGGACTTCAACCTGGTGTTGTGAGGCTTCTTACTGTGCCCGCCCCAGTCCAACGCCGGCATCCCCACATCATGACCTTCATAATATATCTTGGAGCCTCTGATCTGGTCATAAGAAATAGGAGCAGGAGTAGGCCATCTTGCGCCTCAAGCCTGCTCCACCATTCAATAAGATCATGGCTGATCTGATAGTGGTCCCAAACAAGAAAAAAATCCTCTAAATGCTGGTTGAGCACTTGCACATTTTGTATTACAGGAGTGGGCCTCAGCACATCATTAATGACATGGGTATCCTTCCACAGTTTTTTTTTATCCATGTGTGTTTTGGTTGGACATCTTTCATTCAGCTTTATTACAAAAATATTCCCAGTTACAGAATGAATCTCCAACTGTCTTTGAAAAATGTCAGCTTCATTCAGTTTAAAATGAGTGGCAGAATTGGCTAAAGAATACCCAAGCTGTAAGAACAGAAGCTTTCGATTTTAGACTCTGGAAAATGTTAGCAAGGAGCAAGAGCATACTCTACATGTTTCTCTTATGATGAATAATCTCTGAAAATATACTTAATAACTGCTATTTATGTTCCTAGAATGAAATCAAGAGTCTGCCCCTGATGAGAGTTTGTGTCTGCACAACTTCCAATACCAAATGGAATTCTTCCTAATTCCAAACTGTAGACTGGAAAGCCTCGATGTAAATTTTAAATAACTCTTCTACAACTTGGAGATATGTTTATTTAACACTTAATATTCCAAAAAAATCCCCATTTAGGTCTTCATTTTGAACATCTGATTTTCTTCTTGTCTCTCTCCTGGATTTTTCCCATTATTAGTGACTTGATTTAAACAGTTAAATGTGCCCAGCCTACCATGCATGATGTAGGTTTGAATCAGAGTCCACCAGCAAGTTCAACGCAGCAGGAAGAAGGGGTTTTATGCAGTCCTAGCTCTTCACCATCTTACTGCTGTTAAAATAAAACAAATGGCAAACCACTTGGCTGAGAGTGGGGGGCGGGGGGGGGGGGGGGGGGTTTAACGATCATTTTGAAAGGACTGAAATTATCCAAAGGGTGGCAGTGTGCTTGTCTAAACAGAGCTGTGAAGCCCAGTGTTATTCATGTTTTTTTATTTTGCTGGCATTATGCAGTCTGTAAAATGTAGATAACATTTGGCGATGGCTTCTTTTGGGCCTGTAAAAGCACCTCACAAACCAAGCCCTGGTTTCAACTGACAATTTGTGCTCAACTATTTTCCACTGAAAACAAGGATCGAATCCTGCTTTCAACTCATCACTGCACATCTGAATGTAAACATTTTGGGGCTGAGTTTCATTAAAAGAATTTCAAACTATTATTGAGTGTTTTGAGCTTTTCATCTACTGGGCTTCTTAATGCTATGGTTGCTAGCTGCTGTGAAGAGAGCAGGGGAAAAGAAAAGAGGTGAGGTTGGTGCTTGGGAAAGGGATTGACATAAACAATAGGAATTTATTGGTTGGTATAGAAATGATCATTTTGGTCATGCCTTGAGGTGCCTCAAGACTGTTACAGTAAAATTCTCATATGTGTCTCACGGCACGGTTGCCAAAGCCCACCTCTGACCTCCATGTGTATGTACCCTTCAGATCACATTGCTCGGACAGGCCTTGCTGTCTTTGGAGAGTTGCTCAGTTTGAGGAACAGTGTCCTTATGCCATGAGGCAGCAACTGCAAGTCACCACATGGCATACATATCTTTAATGTAATTTTATTCCTACCAGGGGTATTATATTTTCTCTTCAAAAGGAGCAATAATTTGCCACAGTTTATAAAATTGAGCTTTTTGAAAGCAGCACTCAGTTGCACCTTGCAGCTTGTAGAAGAACCCTATTTACAGACTCATCAAGCTACAGGGAGAAGCAGCAGCCCAAAAACATCTGGCCATTGAAATTTCAATGGGCGCTGGCCCTTTCTATACCACAAATGAAACTGAACTAACAAAGTTCATTATTAAAATAAAAACATACCCTCCATCTACATCTAATAGTTAAACAAACAATGAGTAGCCAAGCGATTCTGGGCAAGAATATTAGAAATAGGAGAGGTTGGAGTGCTACATAAACCTTCAATAAGCCTGGCTTATGGTAGTGAAAGTCAGCTGGTCTGCTCTCTCCCATCTGCTATCAAGTAGCCCCTGCTGCAATTTCATGCATGGACATCAGGTGAGGATAGTCATGGTGTCCTGATAGTTAAACAGTCCGGCAAAACACAAGACTGACACTTGAGCAAGACACTAGAAGGGAACTCAAACTGGGGGGATCCTACCCATGCAAGGAATTTAGCACCTTCATAAAAAGGGCAAAGATGAGAACATTCTGGTTTCAAATATAACACACACATTTCATACTTTCTTTGGATCAATTTCATTCCATTTAGTTGGCTTGTATGAACAGAATATACAGTGGTTAATCCATGTTATTCCTCTGGTGAATATCGCTGATGGGTTATCAAGCTTTTTTCACTCACGTACATGTTAAAGTAATTACTACAAAGCATCAATTCAATCAATAGCTGCATAATGCATGAGCTTGAAGCTCATGTTCATCAGCTGGATCTGGTTTCATCTCTTAAAATCTGATATTTGTAATGCAACGATTAGTGACTTTCTTCAGGTGAAATGTTTTTTTTCCCTGGTGGCCAGTGTGTTTTTTATAAAGTGCCACAGGTTAGGAGTTTTAGGATATTGCTGTTAATGCTCATTCTGCACTGCATACAAACAATAATTTGCATTTATGTAGCAGCTTTAATGTAGAAAAGGAGATCAGTCTGGGACATTTCCAAAATATTTTTATATTCTTTCATGGCAAGGCCATCCCTAACTTCCCTTTCAGAGGACGATTAAGAGTCGAGTTAGGGGCAGCACGGTAGCAGAGTGGTTAGCACAACACCAGGGACCCGGGTTCAATTCCCGGCTTGGGTCACTGTCTGTGCGGAGTTTGTACGTTCTTCCCGTGTCTGTGTGGGTTTCCTCCAGGTGATCCGGTTTCCTCCCACAGTCCAAACTTGTGCGGGTTAGGTTGATTGGCCATGCCAAATTAACCCTGATGTTAGGGGGGGGTTAGCAGGATAAATATGTGGGGTTACGGGAATAGGCCCTGGGTGGGATTGCGGTTGGTGCAGACTCAATGGGCCAAATGGCCTTCTTCTGTAGGGATTCTACGAAATTGCTATGGATGTGGAGTCACTAGCTAAGTATGGCAAATTTCCTACCGTAAAGGACATTCGTGAACCAAACTGGTTTCTACAGCAATCGATGATAGAAAAATCGTGCTTCTCTCTCCACAGATGCTGCTAGATCGGCTGAGTTTATCTAGCATTTTCTGTTTTTATTTCAGATTTTCAGCATCTGCAGTACTTTTGCTTTTAGCAACTGCTATGGTGGGATTTGAACCTGTCGATTAGGCTGGGTTTCCCAGTCCACTATGCCACCATCTCCCCAGTATGAGGGAATGGAAGAGCTGAATGAGATGACATGGTTAGGCCATGGAGAATTTTAAGCCACTGGTGGCAATTTTAAATTTTATTTAACGGACGGGTTCATCTTATGTTTTAAATGCAACAACAGCACTTTGCATCCATGACTGCTACAGTAGAAGAGGTCATTTGAGTTTAATTGTGGACAAGCAAAAATCAGCACCAGACAATTGCAGGTGACTATCCTGGGGAAAGGAACAACTGAAAGTACGGAGAGAAAAATGTTACATGCATTTCTAAAAATTATCGAAATATCAGAAAACAACTGGAGTAATGAAGTGAAATACACCTCAAATAAGGGTGTTAACTGAATTTAACACCCTTATTTGGGATGGCACAGTGGTTAGCACTTCTGCCTCTCAGTACCAGGGACCCATATTCGATTCACGGCTTGGGTCACTGTTTGAGTGGAGTCTGCACGTTCTCCCCATGTCTGCGTGGGTTTCTTCCGGGTTCTATTAGCTTTGGAGGGGGTACAGAGAAGGTTCACCAGGTTGAATCCGGAGATGAGGGGGTTAGCTTATGAGGAGAGATTGAGTAGACTGGGCCTGTACTCATTGGAGTTTAGAAGGTTGAGGGGAGAACTTATAGAGACATATAAGACAATGAAGGGGCTAGACTGGGTAGAAGCAGCGAGGTTATTTCCACTTACAATGGAAACAAGAACTAGGGGGCATAGCCTCAAAATACGGGGGAGTCAATTTAGAACAGAGTTGAGGAGGAACAACTTCTCCCAGAGGGGAGTGAATCTTTGGAATTCTCTGCCCAATGAAGCAGTAGAGGCTACCTCGTTAAATGTGTTTAAGTCACAGATAGATAGATTTTTAACCATTAAGGGAATTAAGGGTTCTGGGGAGTGGGCGGGTAAGTGGAACTGAACCCACTATCAGATCAGCCATGATCTTATTGAATGGCGGAGCAGGGTTGAGGGGCTAGATGGCCTACTCCTGCTCCTATTTCTTATGTTCTCCAGTTTCCTCCCACAGTCTGAAAGACGTGCTGGTTAGGTGCATTGACCCGAACAGGCACTGGAATGTGGCGACTAGGGGATTTTCACAGTAACTTCATTGCAGTGTTAATGTAAGCCTTACTTGTGATTAATAAATAAACTTTACTTTAAAATTTAGCTGATGGTTTTAAGTAGCATTTTACATTATACCTAAAGCAGCAGCATACACAAACTGCAGTGCAAAGCTTATTTTAATTTCACATGCATGAACTATAAACAAAAAATCCGGAAACGCATAACAAGTCAGATTACATTTCAAAAGCCAAAGTACTGGTTACAATTTTAGGAGTAGGCCCTTTCTCAGAACGATGAGATGTTGTCTTGCCTTTTGCCTTTTCAGATGCTGATCAACCTGTCTTATTTTAATTCTCTAGACTTTTCATATTAACAAACACCCCATATTTCACACCAGGAAAGTCACTTGGAAATACTTATGGGAACAACCTGATTTTAAAAAAAATCAAACTTTAATATGCTGAACCAGACAATGAGATTTTAGTATGTAATGAAAATACCATCAGTGAAATCAAAGTACATCAGTGTTCCTTATTATCATATCAATATAAATTATTAACCATATTTGACACAATTATCATGACAGCCCGAGTTTTACAAATTTCCCCAAAAGATCCACTTGGGTGATGACATTGTCAGCTTACCGTACATAACAAAATTGGGTAGCCCATCAGAACACTCGATGTCTCACAACCTTTAATGTAATCTATAGTATTTATGTTGACATTACAGAGAAATCATAATCAAAGCACTTATTTCTGACATCTTGTACAGCTTCCAAAGAGTTACAGACTAAGGTGTGCACAGTTTATGGAATTATGTACTCTCAGATTAAACTTCCCCTTTTCCTACTTCGGGAAGCTGGGGAAAAGGGAAAACTCCCTGAAGTCACACAGGCTTTTAGTGTACACACACTTTCCAGCAAGATAAAACCACTATCACTGTGAAATACTGCTGTGAAACTATTCTGGGCAACAATAAAATTTCAATTTAACATGTTCACATTGCTTCTGAACAATACTTATGTTACAAATGTTGGCTAGAGCATTGGAAGTACAAAGTAAATTATTGGAATACTTGGGTACAGTTAGTTGTTCTTATTTAAGTAGGATATTGATATCATTGCATAGGAAGTTAGCAGGTAACAAGAAGCCTTTAAGAGATTCTCATGCTCCCCTCATATTAATTTCCATATTAATTCTTCACCTTCTCCCACTGTGACATCAAGACCACTGAAACATAACACAATAAAACACTAATATATGAGAGGTTTAGGCTGAAGTGGAACTTTCCTGGGTGAGTGTAGTTCAAAGAAGGTTACACAGGTAGGATCCCCTAAATTCTGTATCATTTTCCAAGATAAAGCACCAGAGATACTGTCCCTTTAAGAATTGAGAGTTCAGAGACTCAGGTAATCTCTGTCATTTTGAGTGGATCATTAATTGTTTTACTAGTAAAATGTACAGGATCAACAGAAACACTACATGTTGCAGTAAAAATAATAATCACTACAAAAACATTTGCAATGAAATTTTTACACAAGAGTGGGGGAGGAGGAAGAAATCTGCATTTATTGTGATGGAATCTGAGAAAATTCAAAAGTTAATGTTTTATTTTGTGATTTTCATTGTGACAGCACAAGTCTCAGCCAGTGCCATTCCCCCCAGAAATAAAATGAGGGCCAAAAGAGAACCAGGAAGCAGGAATGCTCCTCTAAATCGCAGAATAACACCTTGGGACTCACCTGCCCCAGGACTCCCCCAACATACACCTCAATTTCACATCCAAGCATCAGGTACTGTTTTCTCCCACTGCTCAAAATCTCAGTCCCACCCGCCTTGTATTCCACACGTCACACAAAGGCCCCAAGTTAAAATCTGACTATCATATGGAGTTGTATGATCATGGAGGGAGAAAAAGTGAACACGTTGAATATTTAACTAACAGGATATACGGTGGCACAGTGGTTAGCACTGTTGCCTCACAGAGCCAGGGACATGGGTTTGATTCCCGGCTTGGGTCACTGTCTGTGTGGAGTTTGCACATTCTCCTCGTGTCTGCGTGGGTTTCCTCCGGGTGCTCCGGTTTCCTCCCACAGTCTGAAAGACGTGCTGGTTAGGTACATTGGCCATGCTAAATCCTCCCTCAGGGCAATGGAGTGTGGCGACTAGGGGATTTTCACAGTAACTTCATTGCAGTGTTACTGTAAGCCTACTTATGACACTAATGAAAAAATTAAAATACCATTAAAAAAGTGAAAAGTGATGGAGAATATTTTTGTATTTGACTGTCTGGGGGGTGAGTGCTGGATTTCCAGCTGCATTCGCAAAAGCTTGGGAGCAGCAGCTCATTATCTCATTGCATGATGATGATGAAGTCAAAGGAGATCAATGAGAAAATGAGTAGAAATTATTTTAAAACCAATAAGATTAGAATTTCCAAAAAAACTAAAAGCAGCACCAACAACTGAATAAATGTAATATTTTTAATTTGGGTATTATGGCTACTGATTACTAATTCTATTCAGACATGTCTCACTGAACAATTCAACTTCCCGATCTCCGGAAAAAGAAACCTGAATGAGATATTTAACCTCGAATAGAAAATTCTCCCTGCACTTCCAGTTGAGCTCTGCAGGCAGGACTCTAGCTGATACTCTTCCTGCCCAGCTGAAACACGAAGGGTTGAGTGCACGATGTCCAGAATCTAGCCCACTCCATAACCCTAGGGGTTCCACACAAAGAGCAAAGTGTCACCATCTGTCACCAAGCCACACACCAGCTGACTCTCCCCACAGCACCCTTTCATGAGGATGATTTGAAAATTACTGGGGCCACTCACAACTCACCCAGTGGGTTAACGCATGGAGATTTCACAATGACCAAATTTCACTTGACTCTTATTCATTGAAATAACACGCACGCACGCACGCACACACATATCTGCATCATCCTGCAGAAGAATTATGACAGCAGTCTAAGAGCTGCTTCATCAACATCAGCTCCCAATCCATTTAAATTGCACACAATTAGAAAGTGTCTGATTTTCACATCTATTAGATTATCATTTTCAAGATTTTGAATGTTATTACATTAAATGGCCGTTTAAACTTGTACATTTCTTTGAAAGCATAGTGAAATCAGTTAATTTGCTTTCTCCACCTCCTTCTTCAAATAAGCTGGTTAATGTTTTGAATTGTTAACAGCATTACCTCTCAAACAGGTTCACTATTCACATTCTTCTTGTGAAATTTGCAAAGCAGATTTGATAAAACACTGAAATGCCAAAATATTGCAGACACAGAACACAAAATTGGGATACTGTCTGAACACAGGCACATGGATTGCAATAAGGAATAATTGTTTCCAATGAAGGCAGAATCCAAACTCCACGCTGCCTTCTAATTTAAATGATTGTAGCATGCGTGTTGCTGACTGCATGCCTGAGCAGGAATGCAAAATTGTGAGCAACTAGTATGAGTTTAATCTAGCCTGCAATATTTAAAGCCAGCCTCCACTTCTTAAAGAGGAGGCACATGGTTGCTGAAATTGTAAATGGAAGTAATTCTACCACTGATTCTGAGGTGGTCAAAATTTTTCTTGCTGCTTGTGATAGCACTGCTTTCTGGGACTCACAGGCATCAGGAAGAATTGGAACAGGCTGTGTGTGAGGTGCCCATGGAAAGAGGGGGACTTATAGCTCAACTCCTTTCATTCCACCCCAATACTTACATATGAAAGGCTCCAGTCTTGGCCGAGTTCAAACATAACATCTTTCCTGTAATCTTCAGACTCTCCTGTTTCCAAGGTCTCCTCCTGAATCCTCTGGTTTTGCACTGTCATTCCTGATGCAGCAATTCCAAAACTTCTTCACCCCCTGATGGTGGGAATCGGCACCATGAGTACCTGATGACCTCCCCATCTAAATCAATGGGTTATGGTTGGCGTGGATGCGGAAAGGTGGCTGGACATTCAGCCTCACAAACACTGCCTCAAAGGGTTCCATTCATCCAATTATGCTCCCCAGTGTTGCTTTGATCACTGTTGGAATTGTGCTAAATGTTAGCACAAGTAAGGTCAGTGCAGAATTGTACTATGTTTTATTAAAAAGTTATGGGGAATTTTAATCAGTCACTTTAGCACAGCATATTCCAAAACAATTGCTATGGAAGAACCATCCACGAGTCGAATTACCTTTCCATAAAGCCATAAGAAGTAGGTGCAGAAATTGGCCATTCAGCCCACTGAGTCTGAAAAATTCTAACTCTGCAAACCCTACTCAAGAAAGAATTCCCCGGATATTTCATTCCAGGAGGTTGGTGCTAACTGGAGTCACCACCCTGAGAGAGAGAGAGCTCGGAGGCAATCAAAGGTGTGTGGAGGTAGGTTATTTATAAAGCCCCAAGATGCTCTGGGACTTTGTCCCAGCTGTAAAACAAAGCAATAAAATTAGTTCTCACCTCTCAACCCCCTGCATGCCCAGCTAAGCCACCTCATGCCCATCCACACTATGGTCTCTCATACCCTCCATGCCAATGCCCCTCTACATACCCCCATGGCTCTATAAAGACCCTGTGCAAGCCTAATGCCAAATCATGCTAACTCCCCATCTCCATCGTCCTTTATAGCCCCTATGCCAACTTAGTGGCAACTCATATTTCCCACCCACCACCTTTTGCCCTTACACCTTCCATGCGAACTCGCCCAGTATCCACCGTGGGCAGATCTTAGGATCCACTGTGGGATGAAACAAATAAGTGTCTACTGATGACTCCACTCTTTAAATATAGCACTCTCATTTATAAACATCCATTCCAAACATTTCAATTCGTTCAAGTACTTAATCTCTTATGAAAATAAATATTAACTTCAAATACTAAATATTTTATGAAAGCAAATACTTATATCCATAGCCCCACACCAAATATGTTATAATCACTTGGAGCTGTAAATCAAAATGTGATCTTAAAGTACCCCACTGTGATAATGATAGGCTGTGGAACCAGTCATAATAACCTTCAGGCTTACTACGTCATCAAACATCTAGTGAAATTATAAGCAGTGATTCCTTTCAACTGCAGGCTGTTTTATCCCAAAAAAAAGTTTAGGAATTTAAGTGCCTTGACAGTTTCACTGAGTCTATCACAGTCATGTCTACTTTTAACAACCCTAAAGGACATCTAACCTCCCCAAAGGGCATTTTACCTCTACTTTTACACGTGCAGCTGCTTCTGTGAACCATGGATGTGCGAATTGCAACCTGCCCCTATTCATCCCTGAAAGAAACTGTGGGTACCAGGTTTGGAAGTGGGACTTCTGGAAACAGGGCTTTGGTGCCATTTTGGCTAAAGCATGGAACCGTTGTGACATTGCAAGGATTTAGGTCTACATGTACACGTTTTTGTCCTTGCAAGTTCCCAATCCCAAGAGGAGACCCCATGAGTTATTCCCGTTAAAAAAAAACACATAACCAGAGGTTATCATTCTGGGCTACTGTTGTGCAGTTTGTAATGTAGATAACATGACTTCAATTAATGGAGGACACTGAGGGTCATTATGCTGAGTTGCAACATGACTGGACAGAAAAAGTTAGTCTGACTGTTAGCATATTGGCCGGAATTTTACTGGTCCACCCGCCACAAGCGGGCAAGTGGCGGACCATGAAAAGATGTGTTGACCTCGGGCAGGATTTTACGGTTTCAGGACAAGCGAGGCTGTAAAATCCTGCCCATTGTCTCATATGATCCAAGCAAGCTTCAGGTTCTTCTTACTCCTTACTATGTACTAGCCCGATGGATTTCCCAAGGATTGCTATCAAATTATCCTGATATTCCAAACAGCATTGTATATGCCCTCTATTAAAAATCATGCAAGAAAATCATGCAACGATTCGACAGAATATATGCACACATTTACTTTTGTTCAGGATAATGAAGAAAGAATTTTAAAATGAATTGGAGCAGTATTAGTGAGTTATGAATGCACATCACCAAAAATTATGCTGTGATTTTCTGTTTGGAAAGGAATAGAAAGTTAGGCCAGGCTAGCCCCATAGTATTATGAGCTTTTTCACAGTCTACTCATCAAATAAATATACTAGGCACAGAGAACCCCAACAGAAGAAACAACACAATGCACAACTGTTTTCCGTGATAGACTGATAAAAACTTCTAGCTATTCCACGCACACTCAACCCCCGAGTACGACTGAAAATCAACTGATAGACAGTTATGGACTACTTTGAGCCCCTAAAAGGATTGATTACCTTTGTAATACTGATCCACAATTAGCACAGTAGCTTCATTACTGTGGTTTGTAGTTGATTTGTTGAACTATGTGCAGACCACAACTGATGCAACCTTTTATCGATCAACAATAGCAACTTCTGTTTGTGCCTTGTCACTTGCCTTTGACTGCTATAGAAATGTATTGATTGCTTAGTTTCTGTATTTCAGACAGCAGCTGGAAGAAAGCAAGTCTATTCTTGCGGTCACATTTTTGTCAGTGATGTGGTGCTGTGAAATAGAGCCTGTTCATTTGACAATGGTTGTCACAATTCACTTATTCTTATACGACCCGTTTCCTACTGTTTCTGTCTATGGCGGCAACTCCGTGGACCATTCTCCCCCTTATATTTTTCAGCTGGGCATCAATCATGCTGCTTCTTCTATTTGGGTTTATTGTCCAGTGCATTTTGTTAGACACGTTGCATATGAACATAAGAACTAGGAGCAGGAGTAGGCCTTTTGGCCCCTCGACCCGCTTGGCCATTCAATATGATCATGGCTGATCTTTTCGTGGACTCAGCTCCACTTACTGGCCCGCTCACCATAACCCTTAATTCCTTTACTGTTCAAAAATGTATCTATCCTTGTCTTAAAAACATTCAATGTGGCAGCCTCAACTGCTTCACTGGGCAGGGAATTCCACAGATTCACAACCCTTTGTGTGAAGAAGTTCCTCCTCAACTCAGTCCTAAATCTGCTGCCCCTTACTTTGAGGTCATGCCCCCTAGTTCTAGTTTCACCCGCCAGTGGAAACAACCTCCCTGCTTCTATCTTATCTATTCCCTTCATAATCTTATATGTTTCTATAAGATCTCCCCTCATTCTTCTGAATTCCAATGAGTATAGCCCCAGTCTACTCACTCTCTTTTCATAAGTCAACTCTCTCAACTCCGGAATCAACCTTGTGAATCTCTTCTGCACCCCTTCCAGTGCCAGTATATCTTTTCTCAAGTAAGGAAACCAAAACTGTACATAGTACTACAGGTGTGGCCTCACCAGCACCTTATACAGCTGCAACATAACCTCCCTGTTTTTAAACTCCATCCCTCTAGCAATAAAGGACAAAATTCCATTTGCCTTCTTAATTACCTGCTGAAGAGACTCATCGGGGGCTGCCCTAACCTTTTAAAGGGGTATTTCTTTCTAAGGTACCAAAAAGCACCATCTTTGGTGATCTGCTTTTACAATTCAATAGTACAGGTCTTACTGTAACAATAGCTTATTTTTAAAAAATATTTTATTATCTTGAACAGAAGTAAATGTAATATAGCTTCTGTAGTCATTTTTTTCTTTATTATCCTTAACGTAAATGCATGCATATATTCTGTCAAATCATTGCATGATTTTCTTGCAGTTTTCAATGGAGGACACACTGGCTCTGAGCTGCCTGCATTGTTGCACATATAACAGGAACAAATGCTGTTTGGATATTAGGATAATTTGAAGACAGTCCTTGGGACTGAGCCAAGGAATATTAAAGAGTTTTTTTTCTACATAATGGAAGTTCTTATAGCGTTTGCGTAATATGAATACCTAAATGTTTGATAGTGGAACCGCAAGACGCAGCACCCTTAATCCAACAGCATGTTCATTGATCCATATTACCAGGGTCCTAAGATGTTGAGAAGTTCCCTGAAACTTAAGATGCTTATCCTGCGTGCCTGCTGTCAGCTGAACCCTTGAAATATAACACCGTCTTTGGGAAACTGATAAGTGAAGCTGTTCATTCCTTCAGAACATCCCGCTTTCAGTTCAAAGACTTAAGAGCAACTGGTTATTTCAACTGCCACCCTTCAGAAGAAAGTTGTAGTTAAAATGTTACAAAATCATTCTAGCTTAGTTTCAGAAATCTGCCTATACCTATCCAGAAATGCTTCAGATTCCAATCTCTGGAATAAAAACAAATAAAACTACAAGCTTCTGACAGTTCAGTATTTCTTTAATTTGAATTTGTTAAAGATTACAGAATGATGTACACTGTAATAACAGTGTTCCACATTCTTCAGAGACAGTGAAAAATAATTGGCAACTTCATGACTTAGCCCTCGCCAATTTTCTCTTTCATTTGCTCTTCGCCACTTGGTTGTGCCTGCCTTGCACTAATTTCCAGCCAACAGGCAAGCAAGGCAGACAATCTGCTCTCACTGCTCTGCCAACCCAACTAATTTTTGATTTGTACCAGTGTTTGGGTCACCAGGCAGACTTTCCATAACTTTTACAGGATCCATGATTTTTGAAATTAAGCACCATAAAGATTTAACAACCAACAATTGAAACATTTTTATTGGGTCCTCTTACGATAGATCTGGGCAACCTTACCGTTTATGGCAGCTTTCAAATTAGCAGTGCAAGCTGTTAGGTCAGCTTCAAAAGAACAAGCTTAACAGCACATTTACATTGCTGAGCTGTTGCCTCTGACAGCTCCGAAGTTGGTAGCAAATTGGAAACATAAACAAGGTGGTGTTTTGTGCCTCCAGAGGCATCCAGACAACTTGTTTTTATCCACAATTCTAATAGCTACACAAGTACAGAAGCAGCCCTGCTTTTTGGTCACTTAAACATTCATGGGGCATTCAGAAATGTTCTTTCCACCGAAACCTGACAGACCTCCTGCCCAGTACTGTACTTTAAAACCACTAGTCTATTCTTCACTTAGTGCAGTTTTACAAGCATCCGTACATGAATCAATGTTACTGCATAATAAACATGTTACTTTGGAAAACTATAACAACCATACGTCATTTTGCTGTCAATTGCATATCTGTAAATTTCTTTTGAAAGCTTTCTCTAGAAAAAAATAACTTGCACATGCCTTAGCACATCCACAGGGCACCTCCAAGCCCTTCACAACCAGTCATTTATTTTTGAAGTCTTCTTACTCTCACATAGATAAATACAGAACCAATTTGTAAGTATCAAGTTCCAAAAAACAGAAAATTAGAATAGTTAGTCTGATTTCTTCATTGCTGGAGGTGTGAGAATTGTATGGAGAGGGCTCTCAGCTGATGTGCAGTGATTCAGCAAGAACACCACCTTTCTTTCTTTGGGGAAGGCTCACCAAATTACAAGACACACAGGGTGAGCTTTCCAGAGGGTTAGCACCCTAGGGGTGGGAGGTCCAAGCCACTGAGACCTGTTAGCCAAGAACAGGCTGACAGTGGGAGGCTCCGGCCGCCGGTGAAATACCACTACTGTTTTTCTCAGCAGTGCCACCTGAGAGGTGGCAGCTCTGCAGGAAATATACCCACCCACAGACAGCGATCCAAGAAGCAACAGCGGAAGCAACAACTAAGTGGGGGGTCACGGGGGGGAGTAGGGGCTCAGTAGCAAGGGCAAGTGGGTGGCACTCAGCGAATCCCCCTTCCTGATGCCAGGTCCCTCAATTGGGCACTGAATGTCTTTGAATGAAGGACACTTCCAAACCTGGAAGAACACAAGCAACTCGCACTTGTTTGTTTGTCATACTTTCCCAGTGGCAACCAGCCTGCCTTCCGCTTGTTTAATAGTAGCAGCGACAGCATTAATTGCCATTTAAAGGCCTCAATCAACTGGCGGCAGGACAGGAAAGCCATCCATGGGTCTTCCCACCAAGCTGAGTGAAGGAAGGTGGCAGGATCCCCACCCGTTACTATCTCGCCTAATTAAATGCCCTCCCTGTCTCCAAAACTGCCACAGGCAGGGCATAAGTTACTGATGAAGGGAACATGTTAGTCAAGATAGCAGGAAGATTGAGACTTGGTTTGACATCAATACAGCATTCCTTTGGTGCTGCAGTGAACATGTGCTCAAGGGCAGCAAACCAGAAGCTTCTGACTCAGAGTTCAGTGCTTCCAAATAAACCAGTCTGACAGAGAAAAGAAAAGGTGCAGCACAGTCTGCCCCGAGGACCTTCTCATCAGTAAAGACACTCCTACAAAAATATAATTCATCAAAACTATCCGGTACATATCAGCTACACCTATAAATGCCCATTCTCCTGTCTACATCAACAGGGATGAAGTAGAAAGGGTCAAGAGCTTCAAGTTTCTAGGTGTCCAGATCACAATTAACCTGTCCTGGTCCCCCCATGCCGACACTATAGTTAAGAAAGCCCACCAATACCTCTACTTTCTCAGAAGACTAAGGAAGTTTGGCATGTCAGCTACGACTCTCACCAACTTTTACAGATACACCATAGAAAGCATTCTTTCTGGTTGTATCACAGCTTGATTTGGCTCCTGCTCTGCCCAAGACCACAAGAAACTACAAAAGCTCATGAATGTAGCCCAATCCATCACACAAACCAGCCTCCCATCCATTGACATTGTCTATTTCCCGCTGCCTCGTAAAAGCAGCCAGCATAATTAAGGATCCCACGCACCCCGGACATTCTCTCTTCTACCTTCTTCGATCGGGAAAAAGATACAAAAGTCTGAGGTCACGAACCAACCGACTCAAGAACAGCTTCTTCCCTGCTACTCACAGATTTTTGAGTGGACCTACCTCGCATTAAGTTGATCTTTCTCTACACCCCAGCTTTGACTGTAACACTACATTCTGCACTCTCTCCTTTCCTTCTGTATGAAGTGTGTGTTTTGTCTGTATACATGTGACAATAGTAAATCAAATCAAATTATTTAGATAGTCTGACAGTGAAACCACAAAATCATGAGAGGATGCATGAAGCAATTTGAGGATGGGAAGTCCACAGGTTTGAACACTATTGGTTACCAAAGAATAAAAATGCATACAGATTTTCACTTGTTCTTTCAAAGGAACACAACAGTACTTTGATAGGTCCAGAAATTTGGTATTGACTGAAGAAATACAACAACTGATAATGGATAATGTTATTCTACTGAGTGGTTGTGCTGTGAGCAGGGAGAGGAGAGGGAGCAGGAGGGGTGGGGGGAGGGAGGGGAAGAGAAAGGAGGAGGAGGAGGAGAGGTGCGAAAAGGGACTAAAGGCCAGAACAAAGACTCAGTGCATCAATTCCAGTGGAGGGGCAAAGAACAAAATTCCTTTGTTTAATTTTCCATATTGTATGAATTCATTTCAAAGTAAAAGATGCTTTTGAGTTTTCTTATACCTAAACTGTGGTGGTTATAATTTGTCATTTTCTGTACAAAGACATTGACTTTCTACAGAAAATGACAAATACTATTCTCTTTTTGTTCCACACTGGTTAATACTCCACTATCTCTGTCAGAAAATTGCACTCAGTAGCCACAGCATTAGCCAACTGACAACTCTAATTAATCTGTTTGGCTAAATCAATTCTAAATTCTTTTGTTATCAGATCCTGGGATGCTGAATGTTCTCCACTGACTTATATAAAATTGAAAATGAATATCGATAAAACATTTATCTGTGGCCATCTATCCGATTTCTATTACAGATCATTGAAAGGTGAAATTAGATTCTCATTCAATTGATGAACTGAACAGAACCACTTCATTGTATTGGTATTTTGATCAAAGCAAACAAGAATTAGAAAGAAAGAACTCTTTACGATGCCCAGTTTTGATTTCAGTGTCTTTGTTAAATGATGGATGCCTCTCTTGGAATATGAAGTTACCACTTGGTATTTAAATATTTTGAAGTTTGGGTTTTCCCAGTGGTTGAACTACATAGTGTAGTTTGGGTCAGAACCAAACACTGATGCCGATCTCTGGTCTGTGCTGAGTAGATCAGCAAGACAGGAGCTTTACAACTAGCCTGTGACCTGAAGCTTAGGAAGGACGAAAATCAGTCATGCTTAATCAGTATTCGACCCTCCTTTTGGATAACATGAATAGCAGTGAGGCCAGGAACTGTTCAACATTTGGCACCCAGCAAGAAGTTACCGAGAAGACCTACTGAAGAGTTGTTGGATCTGGTACAGAGCTCCACTGCACCATGGATCACTGCATAGAGGAGTGAACTGCTAGGGGAAGAAACTTGGGGAGAGCAGGGTGCGGGATGAAGATCTGAAAGCTGACAGGAATATTGCTACCATGTGCCCTCTTAAACAAGACAGCCATTACCCCAAGAATAAATGAGGCCACAATGTGAAGATTTCAAGCCACTTCACCTCCATAAAAGTAATAAAACCATAGAATCCCTGCAGTGCTGAATAAAATATATTAGTGATTTCATAAGAGAAAAAAACAGCATTCATGATTAATAATCCAAACACCCAACTTCCATCATGTTTCCTTTCATAATTCTACTGAAATAGTTTGATTTAAATAAAATTGGTCTCGTGTACAACACAGAAATTCCTCCACTTATACTTATCTTTGGATGGTAATGACTGACTGGCTACGATTAAAAGTACATTTTAGAGGTCAATAAAATTTAGTAGCAGATGGGCCAATTGCAAATAGCATGAATTAATTTTTTTTACTGTTTAATTCCCGTGTTTCATGACATCTCTTTAACCTTTCCTGTCAATACAGGCCAAAACAATCACTTGAGCATAAAAAGCAAAGTAATTCAGTAATGCAATTTCATTTCACCAACTGGAGCAGCTGGAAAATCCCCATCCTGTACTGCAAAATGGTAATCTTCTAAGACTGAAAGTTTAGTTGAACAGGGAATATTTCAATGATGGCACTGATAAAATTAGCACCGTGTATTGAAACAGAAGTTTGATTTATTTCGTGGTGAAATCTAAACTTGATGAACAGACAATCTCAGATTAAAGGAATGGCGTGCGAGCTGATAGGTGTTGAAATTAAACAATCTGTGTAAATCTTTTGTGGCATTGCTCATTCATGAGTTTCCTGGAGGGTGGAATGCTGTGGAGTGGGGAGGGGGGGGGGGGTCCTATCCGTTGCTGGAGAGCCAATGACAAATCTGCACTGCCTCCTTTTGGAAAGGCCCACTAAATCACAAGCCAATTAGGCAGTTGAGAGGTCACTGGCAGGTCTTCCAGAGGATCAGCAACCCAGGGGAAAAAAGTCTCACCCACTGAGAGTTTCCACCCAATAAGAGTTTACTCAGCAGTGCTATCTGGCAGGTGGTGGCTGCTGGCACAATGACATCCACTGGAAGCCCAGAATCACGAAGCAATTTGGACCAGAGATAAGTGACGGTGGGAGAAGTATCACAGGTTGCCGGTCCAGGCAGGGGGTCAGCAGAAAGGACCCTGCCTTCCTACTGCCAGATCCCTCTCAGTGACTACGAATGAATGACCCCACCCGATCAGGAGACGACAAGCAGTCCACAGGTTTGTTTGTCACACTCTCCACATGGTAACAGGCCTGCTGGACATTGTTAATATTAGAAGCAGCCCTTAAGTGGGTACTAACTGTCCATTTAAGGACCTCAATTGATGGCAAAGCAGGAAGGCCGTCCATGGACTAAATCAGGGTGGAGGTGAGAAAGTGGTGGGGTCCCGACCTGATTAAATGCCCTCCCCATCTCTGAACATGCCACATAAGAGGACAGAATACTCCAGCTTGAGTCTGGGAAATGAAACAATTGGTCAGAAATGGGCTATTGGAGGGAAGCAATGTACACTGGAGAGATTCCTATAGATTGAAAACAGACCAATAGTTCCCTTGATTAGGAACTTGCCAAATGCAACAAATTATTCATAAATCCTGCTCAAAATATATTTCAGGAGTAAACTGGGAGGACTATCTGTACAACCACCTGGTAAACCACAGCTTTAGACAGACAAGCTCTTGCCTCACCAACTTTCTTGGTTTATTTGAGGAAGTGACAACTCACGTTAACTCTGGCAAACACTGACATTGTGTACTAAAGGCTTCCAATAGGCATTTGATAACGATCTGTGCAAAGGTTATTATTAATTAAGCTCAAAGCTTTGGGGATGCAGGGGAAAACTTTGGTATGAATAAGAAACCGATGAACGGGCAAATTGAAGGGTTATTGTCACTGTTCCAAATTGGGACCCCTGCTGTTTC
This sequence comes from Mustelus asterias, assembly GCF_964213995.1. Taxonomy (NCBI): domain Eukaryota; kingdom Metazoa; phylum Chordata; class Chondrichthyes; order Carcharhiniformes; family Triakidae; genus Mustelus; species Mustelus asterias. The sequence continues at coordinate 18,820,584 of NC_135819.1, forward strand.
TAATTTATATTGTTGAATTAAATTCAAACTCATCTGCCAATTTGACCAAATTGCGTTGATGCAAAACTACGTGGGATAGTGGAATCAAAGGCAGCAGTTCAGAAATTACACATTACACTAAACCAAACATGTGTGGGCTGAAGAATGGGAAATGAAAATAAATACTGGCACGTGTATGATACTGGACACATCCCTCATGAATGGTGCTGAAGCAGCTGCAAATAAAGCTGAAAGCAATCTAAGAGTCCGGCAAATTCAACACACCACATTTCCAAACAATGCAAAGTTAGAATTGGTAATCTAATTGAATGTTGAAATACGGAGTCAAAATGGTCAAAGTCAGTGAAAGCCATAATCCAACTGCACTTTGTGTAATGTGACCAGTTCTGGTTGCTAAGAAACAAGGGATATTCAAGAGCTGCTGGCCACTCAGAGGAGCCACTAGATGATCCTAAATGTCAAGGGTTAGACAACTGAGGAAAAAAACAGGAGAACTTTTCCTGGAAAGGAGATAAATGAGAAGTTTTCTGATATAGCTAAAGAAGAAAATAGTTTGGCAATGGGTAATCTGGAATATCACCTTAAATGGTGGGAGTATTACAAAAGGATGCTGGTTCAAACTGGTAAATGAAAGCTTAAAGAGGGATTTCAAGAGATTCTTATTCAGGCACAGAATTATCAGCACATGACAGTGTACCTGGTTAGAGCAGTTGAAGGGAAAAGCCTCAAATTATTCATTAAATGAAAACAGTAATTGCCAGAGAGTTGTTCTAGATAAATGAATTAAGGTAGAACAAATCTTAAGAAGCTTGTGAGCAGTAAAGTTGGGTGGAGAATGGAACAGAGCACTTGATCACTGAAGAGCTGAACTGCTCTTTGGTCTTTAGACTCAAATAGTTACAATATTTTGCACTTAAACTGAAGATGTGCAACTGGAGAACAAACTTGGTTGAAGCTGCTCTGGGTTTTCATTCTTACACTGCCCACCTGGAGGGAATTTCTACATTTCATTGGAAAAGCGGTTGAAATCAGATGTACTGAGGTCTCAGCATTGTTGAACAGGCCAGACTATAAAATTACAACTGATCAACTTGGAGCTTAACAGAGGAACCTTTCCAATTGTCAACGGCTTTATTGTTGGTATTTTTCAAAATGGTTCAATCAACAATCATGCTTACACTTGGATTATTTTCTAATGGACCACTGTGGCAAAGAATTTATCTTGTCCAATGAAAATTCTTCACACAGACAAGCAAATGAATAATAAAAATTGAACTGCGGTCTCACAATGTCAGCAGCATACAAATGAAGCCATGGTAACTGGAAAAGCAGTTCTGACTGAGGAGGTATTTATTGTTCATGAAGAAAGGAAGGAAGTCTTCAGTAGTTAGTGCTCTTTTAACAATTAGAAATACCTTTGGTCTAATTATTTCAAATTCTCATGTATGTATCAGTCAATCTCAGGCATAAATCATTGCTGCCGAAGGAGTAACAATACTAAGTTAAGCTAATGACCAAGTAATAACCCTGACGCAAGATATGCCAATCAACAATTTTAGACAACTTCCTTTCTGGCGAAAGTGCCATTAAGCATATTTAAATAGGGTGGATTAACATGTCCCCCTCACATTACAGAAAGGCTAAATATCTTGCACACTGTCAAATACAGAAGTGGAGGGAATTACAAAATTATTGAAATTCATTATGAATGAATGTGATCCAATGAGACATTGCCAAGCAACGTACAATCTATATAAACCTGGGTCCATTTGACATACTGGAAACTGGTAACATAGGAAATCAGAACCAGTGAGAAGGACTTGCTGATCACTGCACATCAAACTGCATGGATAGAAATGGAACAATGTGGAGCTCCAATGTTTATAATGAAGCTAGCTTTGGTCAATAGACCAGAATCAGTTTTGATCTTTGTTGCAGTGTCAAAAAAGCATTGCCCACTAAATGCACATGGCAAGGTTTACAGTATGCAACAAGTAGTAGTCAATTTGGACCATAAATCAGTCAACCTCCTGCACTTTGCAATTAGGAATTTAGGAGTTGTTGAAGTTGTGACAAAGAACATTGATGATAGAAGTCAGCAGACATTAGGGACGGCTGATGAAGAGTGACAAGTATCATGCCAAATTGCAAATTCACATAAAGGTTTGACAAAGTATTGCTAGGTTAGTGTAGTGTGGTGCTTATGGCACTAGATGAGCAAGTAAGAGTTTTAACAACACCAGGTTAAAGTCCAACAGGTTTATTTGGTCACAAATGCCGTTAGCTTTCGGAGCGCTGCTCCTTCGTCAGATGGAGTGGAAATCTGCTCTCAAACAGGGCACAGAGACACAAAATCAAGTTACAGAATACTGATTAGAATGCGAATCTCTACAGCCAACCAGGTCTTAAAGATACAAAAAATGTGTGGAGGGAGCATTAAGCACAGGTTAAAGAGATGTGTATTGTCTCCAGACAGGGCAGCCAGTGAGATTCTGCAAGTTCAGGAGGCAAGCTGTGGGGGTTACTGATAGTGTGACATAAACCCAACATCCCGGTTTAGGCCGTCCTCATGTGTGCAGAACTTGGCTATCAGTTTCTGCTCAGCGACTCTGCGCTGTCATGTGTTGTGAAGGCCGCCTTGGAGAACGCTTACCCGAAGATCAGAGGCTGAATGCCCATGACCGCTGAAGTGCTCCCCTACAGGAAGAGAACAGTCTTGCCTGGTGATTGTCGAGCGGTGTTCATTCATCCATTGTCGTAGCGTCTGCATGGTTTCCCCAATGTACCATGCCTCGGGACATCCTTTCCTGCAGCGTATCAGGTAGACAACATTGGCCGAGTTGCAAGAGTAGGTACCGCGTACCTGGTAGATGGTGTTCTCACGTGAGATGATGGCATCCGTGTCGATGATCCAACACGTCTTGCAGAGGTTGCTGTGGCAGGGTTGTGTGGTGTCGTGGTCACTGTTCTCCTGAAGGCTGGGTAGTTTGCTGTGGACAATGGTCTGTTTGAGGTTGTTTGAAGGCAAGAAATGGGGGTGTGGGGATGGCCTTGGCGAGATGTCCGTCTTCATCAATGACATGTTGAAGGTTCCGGAGGAGATGCCGTAGCTTCTCCGCTCCGGGGAAGTACTGGACGACGAAGGGTACTCTGTCCACTGTGTCCCGTGTTTGTCTTCTGAGGAGGTCGGTGCGGTTTTTCGCTGTGGCGCGTCGGAACTGTCGATTGATGAGTCGAGCGCCATATCCTGTTCTTATGAGGGCATCTTTCAGCATCTGGAGGTGTCTGTTGCGATCCTCCTTATCCACAAATCCTGTGTATACGGAGGGCTTGTCCGTAGAGGATGGCTTCTTTAACGTGTTTAGGGCAGAAGCTGGAGAAGTGGAGCATCGTGAAGTTATCCGTGGGCTTGCGGTACATTGAGGTGCTGAGGTGACCGTCCTTAATGGAGATGCGTGTGTCCAAGAATGCAACCGATTCCGGAGAGTAGTCCATGGTGAGTCTGATGGTGGGATGGAACTTGTTGATGTCATCATATAGTTGTTTCAGTGATTGTTCACCATGAGTCCAAAGGAAGAAAATGTCATCGATGTATCTAGTGTATAGCATCGGTTGAAGGTCTTGTGCGGTGAAGAAGTCTTGTTCGAACCTGTGCATGAAGATGTTGGCATATTGAGGTGCGAATTTGGTCCCCATGGCTGTTCCGTGTGTCTGGATGAAGAACTGGTTGTTGAAGGTGAAGACATTGTGGTCCAGGTTGAAGCGGATGAGTTGTAAAATTGCATCTGGAAATTGGCAGTTGTCGGCATTGAGTACTGATGAGTAACCCAGAGGCTTGGACTAACAATCCAAAAAAACACGAGATCAAATCCCACAACTACTGTTTGAGATTCAGTTTTGAAATCTGGAAATAAAACCTGTTAGCAGATAATATGAAGTTGTCAAATTGTTGTACAAATTCAGCTAGTTTACTCATGTCCTTTAGGGAAGGAAGCCTGCCAACCATGTGCAGTCTGGTCCCTTTGTTACTCCAGTCCAAATGCGACTGAGACTTAACTGCTCTGATATGGCTGAAGAAGCTCGGCTATACTAAGGATGGACAATAAACGCCAGTGTATACTCCTTCCTGAAAATGAGTTAAAAGAAAAAATATTGGTGCAGATAATTAATTAGTAGCAACTCGTGGGGCTGTAATCAAGGTGGAGAAATAGCACACAATGGAGTGGATGGTGGCATGGATTGTAAAGTTAGAAGAATTCATTTTTAAGCAGTTGAAATCAAAAGGTTTGGTGTGAAAGTGGAAAACAAGCAGAGGTGTTGAGGATTTTTAAGAGAATAAATGTGAGTTCTCAAGAATGCTGAAGATGAGAGGAAAGAAAGCGGATAGTATAACCAAGAAAGTGCAACTGAGAGGTCATAGGACAGATAGTTAACCATCACACTGATATGAACAGGCACTGCTACAGTTGCCCAGCAACACCTCTACTAATCAGCATGAACGAGAAGTACCTGATATCACAATCTACTTGACTAGTATTGGCACACAGTAAGGCAAAGTGGACCCCGTGGGATAAAGGTTCAGGAGAATTGCCTAAAGGCTCCAGAATATAAGTGCTCAACATTTTCCAGCCTTCACCAAAGAAAATTCAAAGCTATTTTCTGGATGAAGCGAAGAAGAATACCTTATATTGAACAACCTTGCACAGTCTAGTCCATTTGTCACTCCAGTCCAAATGCAGTTGTGACTTAACTGCTCTGATAAGGCTGAAAAGCGCTTCAGCTGTACCAAGGATGGACAATAAAGGTTTTCCCTGTCAGTGTGTACTCCTTCCTGAAAATGAGTTAAAAGAAAAAATATTGGTGCAAATAATTAGTAGCAACCCACTGAATGTGGCATGGCAAATGCAATATAATGTGGATAATTGTGAGGATATCCACTTTAGCAGCAATAGTAGGAAGAGAGATTATTACTTGAATGGGTGTAAATTGAGAGAGGTGGATACTCAATGGGACCTTGGAGTCCTTATGCATTAGTCGCTGAAAATAAGACGCAGGTACAGCAGGAGGTAAAGAAGGCAAATGGTATGTTGGCCTTCATAGCTAGAGGATTTGAGGATAGGGAAAGGGATAAGGATGGTTTACTGCAATTGTATAGGGTGTTGGTGAGGCCACATCTGGAATATTGTGTGCAGTTTTGGTGTCCTTATCTGAGGAAGGATGTCCTTACTATAGAGGGAGTACAGTGAAGGTTTACCAAGCTGATTCCTGGGACGGCAGATCTGTCATATGAGGAGAGTTAGGATTATAGTCAGTTAGGATTATATTCATTGGAGTTTAGAAGAGCCCTAGCAAAGGGCTGTAGCAAAGCCCTAGAGAGATCAAATGCTCTATTGCAAGTGTCCTATACACACATCACTCAGTGTTCCCTCTAGGATCTCATAGAAACTTACAAAATTCTAACAGGATTAGACAGGGCAGATTTGGAAAGAATGCTTCCAATGGTGGGGAAGTCCAGAACTAGGGGTCATGGTTTGAGGATAAGAAGTTTTAGAACTGAGGTGAGGAGAAATTTCTTCCCCCAGAGGGTGGTGAATGTGTGGAATTCACTACCACAGAATGTAGTTGAGGCCAAAACATTGTCTTATTTCAAGAAGAAATTCAAAATAGCTCTTGGGGTTAAAGGGATCAAGGGATATGGGGGGGAAGGGAATCAGGATGTTGAATTCGATAATCAGGCACAGTCAAAAAATGAATGGTGGAGCAGACCTGAAGGGCTGAATGGCCTACTCCTGCTTCTAGTTTCTATGTTTCTAACTCTTCAATCTCTTGAATGAAATCTTCTGGCTAACTGATTTTGTGATATGTATCACAAAACTGTCAACTGAAGCCAATGTCCACAACAGTAAAAATATCTGTAAAAATCTAAGCTGCAAGCTGGGGAGAGAGTGGGCTCAAGACAGAATCCCTTGACTGTGCTAGCATGTCCTTTCACATTTTCTGGCTTGATTTCTTCCCCTCCTGCAGTAACCATGTAGAGGATTTCTGAATGCGAGGTGCCTTCCAGGAAGGTTTTCATTTTGCTATCTGGGTGAGGCCTCTAAGTACCAATGATGTCCTCTCCCTCTTCCTCAAACATAATGCCAACATCTTCTTCCAATCAGTCATGCCTAGACATGTGGGTGAATTAGCTGTGTAAATATGAATGCTAAATTAAAAACCTGTGCATCGCTCATGCCCTTACTCATAGGAATTGTTTTAAAAGATTGCAGTCCATTGTAAAGAGTTACATAAAATAAGCACAAAAACAGGTCATTTGGCCCAATTCATCTATGCTCGCAGTTATTCTCTAGTCTTGCCTCCTCCCCTATTTCCTTATCTAAATCTATGCAACCCTCATTCCTTCTTCATCATGCTCATCTAACTCCTCCTCAAATAGATTTCTACTATTTGCATTAACCACTGCTTGCAGTAGCGAGTTCCACACTTGTATCACTCTTTGGATAAAGAAGCTTGTTCTGAATTTCCTGCTAGGTATCTTAACTACATTATATGGATGTCTTCCTGTTATTTCCTCCTGCAGGAGGAAAAATGTATTCTGTATCCACTTGATCAAAATCTTTCATAATTTAAAATTATGGGTGGCACGGTAGCACAGTGGTTAGCACTGCTGCTTCACAGCTCCAGGGACCTGGGTTTGATTCCCGGCTTGGGTCACTGTCTGTGTGGAGTTTGCACATTCTCCTCATGTCTGCGTGGGTTTCCTCCGGGTTCTCCAGTTTCCTCCCACAGTCCAAAGATGTGCGGGTTAGGTTGATTGGCCAGGTTAAAAATTGCCCCTTAGAGTCCCGAGATGTGTAGGTTAGAGGGATTAGCGGGTAAATATGTGGGGGTAGGGCCTGGGTGGGATTGTGGTCGGTGCAGACTCGATGGGCCGAATGGCCTCCTTCTGCACTGTAAGTTTTCTATGATTAAAATCCTCTCTTGGGTTGCTCCTTAGTCTTGTTTTCCCCCCATCCTTTCCTATATTGGAGGTCTTGTGGTACAGTGGTAGCATCCCTACCTCTGGAACAGAAGCTCTGGGTTCAGCTGCCATGCCAAAACACATTGGCCATAGAAGGAGCTTTCATTATATGATTCAACAGGCTGATAATCAGCCGAGAGATCCTTCAAACACCTCCCCAAGAGAATAAAGTATGTGAGGATATGCTTTAAAAAATCCTCTCGTGTGTATATGTAATTCCCACATATTTCTAGTATCATCCCTGTAAATCTTTTTTTGAAACCACTCCAGTGACTCAATATCCTTTTGACAATATGGCAAGCAGCACTACAAGTTTGAACTAACCAATCCTATTTCTCTAAAAATACAAGCTAGTACTTGGCTTGCCTTTTGTAAGCAACTTTTGGTGATTGGTATATTTGTACTCTGAGATCCCTTTGTTCCTCCACAGCTAGACTCACACCTTCTAATTAATGAATGACCTCCCAATTCTTCTTATCAATTTGCTATCTCACTTTTATCTTCATTTAACTCAACCTGTCCACCTGGCCCCACCATGGAACAAGACACTGCTCCCTGACATTGCCAGGGCAGACCATAAAATACATCCACTGTGTTACCATTTTCTACTCTCTGTTACCCTTTGCTCTGCCCCATCATCTCTTGTTAATTAATGTCTCCCACCTTATCACAGAATTTTTCTTTGTTATTTTCTTCCCCAACCCATTTGACATATTTAAAACCTATTAACTTTGCCCAGTTCTGATGAAAGGTCACAAGCTGAAATGCTAACTCCGTTTCTCTCTCCACAGATGCTGTCAGACCTGCTGAATATCCAGCATTTTCTGTTTCTTTTTGTTGTTAAATTCAGAATATTCCAACTGTTTTAATTCCCACTTTGAATTTCAAAAGATTATTCTCATTAAGCTTCTTCCTCAACATGGTCAGTGACAGAAAATGTCTCAGAACCAATGTTTTGTATGGAATAAAACCTTTGCCAAGGCAAGCCAATAAACTGAATACATTATTAAAAGATTCCATATCAACACCCTGACAATATCTCGATCTACTGACCTCAACAGCTGCCACTGAAAGATAAGCCCTACCAACAGCCTGAAAATACACAAGATAATTTCCATTTTTATACCACACTATATAATCCATCTACAACAAATATTTCACATTGTATTGTGTACCAACCTTGTCATTAGCAGAGAACCATTTGACATTTCCCTCGTCAATTGTTTTTACAAGAAACACAGCAATCCAACCAATAAGCTTAATTCACAATAATCCTCCCACTAAAAGTGTTGATAGTGAAGGTGGTAGCAAATCATTCAAAAAGCAGTTGACAGGGTGATAAAAAGGCAAGCAAATAGACATGAAAATGTTGTTACTGAGGATTAATCTGAACTATTGCAATTTTTTAACCTTTGAATTTCAACCTAAATTTGTGATCTGCTTTTTGTTTATATTTGTCCTTTCGTGGGATGTGGCTGGTTAGGCCAGCATTTATTCTCCATCCTGAATTCCCCTCGAGGTGGTGATAGCAGCCACCTTCTTAAACCATTACAATCCATGGTGTACACACAGTGCTGGGGGTGGGAGATTCTAATCCAGGGACAATGAAGGAACAACATTATAGTTCCAAGTCAGGATAGTGAGTGGCTTGGAAAGGAACTTGCAGGTAGTGATGTTCCCATGCATCTGCTGCCCTAGTCCTTCTAGGTGGTAGAGGTCACAGGTTTGGAAGGTGCTATTGAAGGGGAAAGGGTGCTATCAAATGAATTGTTTATTAGTGTCTAACAGATACCTAAATAGATTGTAATAAGCTAACCAATCATCCCTTCATTTCAACAAAATAAAGAAAATTGTTTGATGTAATGCAACTCAATTTCTTCTCATTTGTCACCAACACATTTTTTAAATTATACAACCATATGGAGATGCTGGGTAAATTGAGATGAGTAAATTTGAACCTTACCCTACCAAAGAACAAGTATCATTTGAGCAAAACTAATATTGAATTACATTTTTCCACCAGGAATCATCTCTTTAAACTCCTCTCCTTTGCTCCCTCCACCCTCACCTCAAGCAACACGTGCAAAAAGCTCAGAGTTGTCACTAAGATTGAGATTCAAAATCATTTCCTCTCCTCAAAACTGTTATCACTACCCCTCCTCAAAAGCATTCCATTCCCAATCAGGTTTCTTCCCCGTCATTGCAATCTTAACAGTCAAAAACATAGTCACGCTGACATCCTCAATGAATGGGTCCATTAACCCTCGATGAATGGGTTCATTAACCCCCCCCATCTTCTCGACTTTTCTGCAGCATCCTTCTGTAGTGTTTTTCTTCTTTGTCTTGGCAGTGCCCCGAGAGTCTATTCTTATTGATCTGATCGTAATCACAGCACTCCTCACAATGGCACCGTTATCTCAGACAGACCTCAAGAATTCATTCTTGAATCCCTTCTTTCTTCATCTACATGTTATTTATTCCTTGGGAACATCTTCTGAACACGGGATCAACTTCCACACATATGCTGACAATGTACTTGTAACTTTGTAATATTATCCTCATCCAACCAAAAGTAAAGTTTATTTTTATTCACAAGTCAGGCTGACATTAACACTGCAATGAAGTTACTGTGAAATTCCCCTAGTCACCACAGTCCGGCGCCTGTTTGGGTCACTGTACCTAACCAGCACGTCATTCGGACTGAGAGGGGAAACCCACGCAGACATGGGGAGAATGTGCAGACTCCACACAGACAGTGACCCAAGCCAGAAATCGAACCTGGGTCCTTGACGCTGTGAAACAGCAGTGCTAACCACCATGTCGCCCCTCAATCCTTATCTCAATCCTTCTACTGTCGAAACCCTCACCCATATTTTTGTCACCTCCAAACTCAAATTTTCTAATGCTCTCTTGGCCTCTCATCCTTCACCACCCATACACTTCAACATATCCAAAATTCTGCTGCCATATTAATTTCTGCATTCACCAAAGCTTCTGTCCTTACTGACCCACAATTGTAATTTAAAATTCTCACCTTTGTATCGGAGTGCCTTCTTGGCCTTGCTGCACTCACTAACAAGACTAACAAGACTGTCTTACAATATCCATCCTTGAATTCTTCATTCATCTCTCCAGCCTCCTGAACAATCCTCTCACATTTACTCACCATTGTCCACTATGCCCAAGCCCCACATTCCATCTCCCTCAACCACATCATCCCACTTCAAAGTCACAATTTTGAGCAACCGTCCATAATTGGCTCGGTTTTTATTTTATTATTCATTCATGGGACATGGGCGTCGCTGGCTGGCCAGCATTTATTGTCCATCCCTAGTTGCTCCAAGGCAGTTAAGAGTTAACCACATTGCTGTGGCTCTGGAATCACATGTAGGCCAGACCAGGTAAGGATGGCAGATTTCCTTCCCTAAAGGGCATTAGTGAACCAGATGGGTTTTTCTGACAACCGACAATGGTTTCATGGTCATCAGTAGATTTTTACTTCCAGAATTTTTTTTTGTTGAATTCAAATTCCTCCATCTGCTGTGGTGGAATTCAAACCCGGGTCCCCAGAGCATCACCCAGGGCCACCACCTCTGTGAAGCACCTTGTGCCATTGTTTAATATTAAAGGCTCTAGACAGATACAAGTTATTGTAATATTGGACCATTGTTAAATCCGATGTTGAAATATAATGTGTCCTCAAAGTCTCAATAAATCTTCAGATAGGAGAACCGGTTAGAGACTGAAAAATATGTTAAAAAGCAAGTCGAATATATCTATCTATTAAGAGTAAAATGCAATGTTTATTTTCCTATGTCTTTAATTGCCATTGTTGCTTTTATATTGCCCTTCCCGGGAGATTGGAACCATTGTTGGAATAGTGGAGATGCCAGAGTCAGATACTGCAGAGTAGGTATTGTCGTCTAGTCGCTGGGAACTACAGAATTGAAGGCTTTATTTGGGGATCATTAATGCGTAATATTTGGCTTTTTAATATTAGAAATTGCATTTCTGTCACAGTCTCTTATCAGTGCATTTCCGTAAAGAAAGTGGGGCCTTGGACAGTCATAGATGTCTAAGAATTAAAAGATGAAGTCAAGTCAAGACATAAATATTTTAAAAATGGGAAAAAAGACAACAAATTTAATGTAAAAATGATACAGATAAGTAAGGAAAAGACATTAAATGTTTTACATTCTCTGACGACATCCGTTCCTCTTCAACAGTTTCCATTTCACTTCTTCTATATTGGGGATCAGGGAGTTACTGTTGCATGCAGTTTTGCGATTGCTGGCAAGATTATTTCTTTTCATTTTCATTTAAATTAAATTGTGTCAACATGAGATTAGGCTTTTTAAAGATGATCAGTACATGTGCAAGCAAGAAAGGAACAGAGACTAAACAAGACAAAAGCACATTCATGCTCAGTGTCACCTTTCTTTTTTCTCCCCTGCTGGTGAAATCAGTTTAAATTGACATGGTTTCACCCGTAGGGATTCTGGTAATATCTAAGAAACAAGCACCCAGAGCCCATCTGCATTTCCTATCCTTACTGTTTACAATAATAATTTATTTCAAAATGTGTGACATTTCTTGCATTGTTCAAAAAGGTGCAGAGAAAAATTGCAGAAAGAACAGCTTCTCATATACTCTATAAATTAAAATTCCCATTAATACAATTTTGGGTAATTTTTACATATGTTAACATGTAAAAAGTAAGCTGCTTTGCAATTTCCTGGAAAAGGCAAAATAAAAGCAAACTCTAGGCCAGTCAGGGGAAAGAAATCTGCAAAGTTCCTTTCTGATCTCAAGAGGTGATCGGGCAAGTTCTAGGCGATCACAGCAACCAGAATTTTTTGGATACCAAACATGGTAGGTAAAGAATTGTCAGTGTTAATTATGTGAACATCCAGAAGGTACTCGGCAAACTTTACACAAGAAACTGTTAACAAAAAAGGATCATGTGGACTTGGAGACCACCTGTTCGCTTGGCCAGGCAATTGGTTGCGAGACAGAGAATGGGCATAATAGATGATTATTTAAATCAGTAGGATGCAACAACTAATGCTGTCAGTCAGGCATCTGTAATGTACTCAGCTTTTTTACTATATTTATAAATTACAGAATAGAGAGTAACATTTACTTCAGTTTTCTGCTGACACTTGATTAGGTGCCACACAAAATAGGGTAGATGGAAGCGGAAAGTTGTAAAGGGACATTGATTGATGAAATGAGTGGGCAAAACTGTAGCAGATGAAATTCAATGCAAGAAAGTGTGAAGCCATCTACTTTAGATCTGAAAGATGGATCACAGCATTTTCTAAATGATGAGAAGCTAGAAAGTGTGGATGAGCAGAGAGTTTAAGTCCCAGGACAGCTATACAAAAACAATTAAAAAGGCTAATGGAATGTTAGCCTTTGCCTCAAGGGTTAGAATACAAAGAGAAACAAGCCATGTTCCAGATATACAAAGCTCTCATTAGACTCCGTCTAGAGGACATTCAGTTCTGGGCACCCTTGGAGGGGTTGCAGCACACATTCATCGGAATGACACCGGGGTTAAAAATGTTAAGTTATGAGAATACAATGTATAGGAAATTTCTGTATTTCATTCAGTATAGAAGCTGAAGTGGCATTGATGATGATCTAATGGTACACAGAATCTATTTCCTCCAGCAGGACAATATGGAACAAGTACTGAACAAGTATTATTGCTGGCAAAAGAACAAATGGCAAAATGAGAATTTATTTTTAATTTCAATTTAGAGTTAGTTCAGAGGTGATGTCTGAAAACATTTAATCAGACAAAGAGTCGTGGAAATCTGGAATCTCTCTCCTCCCCTGTTGAGGCTAGGTCAATTTAAAATTTCAGAAAGGCAATTGATAGATTCTTGGTAGGAAAGAATATTTTGCTAAGGGTAAAGGTAGATGAAATTAAGATACTGCCATGGTCAAACTAAATGGCAGGGCAAACTTCGGGGGCTGAATCATAGAAATGTACAGCAGAGAAGGAGGCCATTCAAATGTCTTTGCTAACCAATAAGTCAAATTCCCTTTTTCCCTTTCATTTTTCCCCTATATGCATTGGTCCAATTGCCTATGAAAGTTATTACCATCAGGTAGCACATTCCAGATCACAACTTGCCGAGTTAGAAAAAAATCTCATGATATGATATGCCTTCAAAATAATAAAATGTTAAATTTCAGGACTAGAATCAGTTTATGCATTGCGCAATATCAACTATAGCATGGCATATGCCATACTGGAGCTGATCCAATACAATGTTATACACTATCAGCTACAGCTGTACTGTGTAAGACATACATAGATTCAGTTGAAATAGTTGTTCAGCATGGCACACCACAACTGATACAATCCCTGACTATAGTTGATACTTAGACCAATCTCAGTGTGTAACTTTCCATTTTTGCTCAAAATAAAAAGCATTTGTCCTAAAAAGCACAATTTAACAACCAAAGTTGCTGAAGGTCGCAGATTTTGAAGAAATAATATCCTTCAGTCCGAATGATAGCCTTCTGCCAGCTTAGGAACTTAGTCGGCTATCCCTGGGATCTTGCCCTTGACTTTCCTGTGATTTTTCTGGGTAAGTTTCCTATGATGTGGAGATGCCGGCGTTGGACTGGGGTAAGCACAGTAAGAAGTCTCACAACACCAGGTTAAAGTCCAACAGGTTTATTTGGTAGCAAATACCATAAGCTTTCGGAGCGCTGCTCCTTCGTCAGATGGAGTGGCTATCTGTTCTCCAACAGTGCACAGACACAGAAATCAAGTTACAGAATACTAATTAGAATGCAAATCTCTACAGCCAGCCAGGTCTTAAAAGGTACAGATAATGTGGTTGGAGGGAACATTAAACACAGGTTAAAGAGATGTGTATTGTCTCCAGACAGAACAGCTGGTGAGATTATGCAAGACCAGGGGCAAGCTGTGGGGGTTACTGATAATGTGACATAAATCCAACATCCCGGTTTAGGCCGTCCTCATGTGTGCGGAACTTGGCTATCAGTTTCTGCTCAGCGACTCTGCGCTGTCGTGTGTCGTGAAGGCCGCCTTGGAGAACGCTTACCTGAAGATCCAAGGCTGAATGCCCGTGACTGCTGAAGTGCTCCCCCACAGGAAGAGAACAGTCTTGCCTGGTGATTGTCGAGCGGTGTTCATTCATCCGTTGTCGTAGTGTCTGCATGGTTTCCCCAATGTACCATGCCTCGGGACATCCTTTCCTGCAGCGTATCAGGTAGTCATGATGTGGAGATGCCGGCGTTGGACTGGAGTAAACACAGTAAGAAGTTTAACAACACCAGGTTAAAGTCCAACAGGTTTATTTGGTAGCAAAAGCCACACAAGCTTTCGGAGCTCTAAGCCCCTTAAGGGGCTTAGAGCTCCGAAAGCTTGTGTGGCTTTTGCTACCAAATAAACCTGTTGGACTTTAACCTGGTGTTGTTAAACTTCTTACTGCGTATCAGGTAGACAACGTTGGCCGAGTTGCAAGAGTATGTACCGTGTACCTGGTAGATGGTGTTCTCACGTGAGATGATGGCATCCGTGTCGATGATCCGGCACGTCTTGCAGAGGTTGCTGTGGCAGGGTTGTGTGGTGTCATGGTCACTGTTCTCCTGAAGGCTGGGTAGTTTGCTGCGGACAATGGTCTGTTTGAGGTTGCGTGGTTGTTTGAAGGCAAGAAGTGGGCGTGTGGGGATGGCCTTGGCGAGATGTTCGTCTTCATCAATGATCTCTTTATAGCCTTGGTTCAAATATGGTCAAAAGAGTAGAACTCCAGAGGTGCGTTAAGACTGACAGCCCTCGACATCAAGGTGACATTTGATCAAGTATGACATCAAAAACCCAAGTATAACAGGATCAATGAAAGTCTTCGGGAAAACCCTCTGCTGGTTGGAATCATACCTAGCACAAAGGAAGACAGTTATGGGCTTTTGCTGGTAAATCATCTCATTCCCAGGACTTCACTGCAGGAGTTCTTCAGGGTAGTGTCCCCGGCCCAACCACCTTAGGCTGCTTCATCCATGACCATCCTTCCATCATAAGGACTGCACAATGTTCAGCACCATTTGTGACTCCTCAGGTACTCGAGCAGTTCATGTACAAATGTAGCAACACCTGGACAAGATCCAGGCTTGGGCTGACAAGTGACAAGTAACATTCATGCCATACAAGTGCCAGGCAATAATCATCTCCAACATTAGAGAATCTGACAATTGCCACTTCATGTTCAATGGCATTATAACTACTGAATTCCCCCACTATCAATATCCTGGTGGTTACCATTGACTAGAAACTGAACTGGACCAGTGATATAAAGATTGTGGCTACATGAGCAGGTCAGAGGCTAGGAATCCTGCAGTAAGTAACTTACTTCCCCCGGCTGCCCAAGGCCTGCCCACCAATCATAAGGCACAAGTCAGGAGTGTGATGGAATACTCTCCACACCTGGCTGACTGCAGCTCCAACAACGCGCAAGACATTTCTTCACTCAGAGTGGTGAATCTTTGGAGTTCTCTGCCCCAGAGGGCTGGGAAGGCTCAGTCATTGAGCATGTTCAAGAGTGAGATCAATAGATTTCTAGATATTGAAGACATTAAGGGATATGGCGATAGCATGAGGAAATGGCAGAGCAGGCTTGAAGAGTCAAATGGTCTACTCCTGCTCCTATTTCCTATGTTCCTAAAACATTAATGAGGCTCAAATACTAAGGGCAATTCATGCCCTCTCTCCAAATGTTGCATTGGGTTGGCACAGAGAACACACTACCAATATTACACCTCTTTATCTCTAAACTGAAAGTCTTTGGTTAATTTTGTGATTTTGCTAAGTATGTAAGGAGCAATTTTCAGTGTTTTGCACAGCTCGTGGTTGTTAAAGAGCTTAGTGCTTTTAATTAAAAGATATGGCTCCATAAGGGCTCATGTTATCAAAATGCATAAATCTATTTTTTGTCTGTGGGCACCAACTTTGAAACCAGGTATGAAAAAATTAAACCAAGCACTGAGTTAGAGGTGAATGTCAGCAAAATGGATGGCAAGAGCCAAGCAACATCTGCATTCTACATCATTGAGATTTTGTAAACATGTTACAATGTGTAGATTTTGTAAATAGTAAAATTGCTAACCATTCCTTTCTATTAAGCAACTGACTAGAATGTGACTTAACCATGATGTACCACAATTCGCAAAAATACCCCTCTTTACTTGAATGCAATGATTGTGCACCTTTCTCCTGTCCTGTGGCAGGCAGCTTTTTGCAGCAACTACATCTTCCTTTTAAAAAATGTAGTTATTTGCAGGTACTAACAAATACGCCCAGCTTTACAGACCTCCCTTTTTCAATTCCTGGATGAAGCCTCCAAGTTACTTATACAACATGCTAATGTTGAGGCAATGCCATAGTGGTACTGTCACTGGATTAGTAATCCAGAGACCCAGGGTTCCGAGTTTGAATCCCGCCACAGCAGATGATGAAATTGGGAGTTCAATAAAAAATCTGAAATTAAAAGCCTAATGATGATCATGAAACAATTGTCAATCGTCATAAAAACCCATTTGGTTCACTAAGGTCCTTTTTAGGGAAGGAAATCTGCCATCCTTACCTGGTCTGGCCATGTGACTCCAGACCCATAGCAATGTGGTTGACTCTTAACTGCCCCTCTGAAGTGGCCGAGCAAGACACTCAGTTCAAGGGCGTCTAGGGATGAACAACAAAGCAGTGATGCCAACACCACATGTCCAAGCAGTGATGCCAACACCGCATGAATGAATATAAACAAAAATTGGTTTTGATGTGTAAGATTTAAAAGGTGCTGATAATCCCAGATTATTCCTGGTGTCGCTCACAAATTAGGGAGAAGCAAATTAACACGTCAGTAAGTGGCTGGAAACTGGAGTAGAAGGGAGGGTTTCCCATTCCAAGGAAATTGGGCAAGTTCTGGGGCATGGAGAAGATCAACAAGTGTTACACCTGAATCAGATGCTATCAAAGTCCTTGCAGAGACAGGATGGGTTTAAACTAATAAAACAAGGTAAGAAACATATACATATGGTTGAGTAACATACAGAGATGCAGGTTACTTTGACCATAATAGATTGATTTATCTGGTTTGGGTGCAGATGAAATGGAAACTCAGTGAATAGGGATGAGGCACATGACGGGAAGGAAACCACAGACCATCAGGTCACAAGAAAGGATTGTGTTAAATAACAGAAACATATTCAGCAGAAAATACAATTATAACGGTGAATCCATTACTATGGGCAGTTTAAAAAGTCTACAACGAGTGCATCAGGAGTGAAAACATGATCCTAGAAACAATATTGAATTGTTACAAGCAACAATTGGTCAAAAAATTCAAAGACTCAGGTCACCATTTGACCCGATACCTTGGCAACAGTGGAGTTTTTTAAGGTTAGGCTAATGATGAAAAATAGAATTACGTAGATTTTAAGGGAGTGAGGAGTAAGCTAAGAAAACTGGATTGAAATATATTGCTGGGAGGGAGAAACATAAAACCAAAGTGAATGATACCCAGAAATACTGTGCTTAGAATACAGAACAGATCAATACGACTAGAGAATAAAGGTAAAAGAGGGGAAATACCAATCTCTACAACACTGGAAGTAATGCTGCGAAGAAGGCTGAAAAAAAGGATTGTTCCTGAAGTATAAAACTACAGATAAAACACTGGACCAAGATGATATAGAAAGTTATGATGCTCTGGGTTGGAGGCTGCACCTCTCATTCCTTTCAGCCAACGCTAGGGCCGACTCTCCTCTACTTCTTTTTCACATCAACAGTTTGCTTTCCGCAATCATTTCTTCTACCATTTATCAATCTATCATTTATTCTCAAGCTTTCCTTCTCTCCTTCAAGGCTCAAGTTCCCCCTGAATCACTTGCAGTTTCTCTTTGCACATCCCTAAGCATCTATCTACATGTATCTCATCTTTTGATGTCTCTAACCTACAATACCTTCAACTTCTTTTTCAACTCAAAACTACCTTTCACATCAAAACTCCCCATCTCTACAGATGATCATGCACTCAACTTCACCATTTTGTGTGGCCTCCATGCCTGGGGATCTCAATAAATGATATATACCATTTTCTCATTTGCTGTACCAACTAACTTGGCTTACTACACTTGTTCTCAACTTTCCCCAACTCATTTTTATACAATGGAGTACGCCATTCTTTTACATCACCTCTCCTTGGTGTCAAAATATCCTTAATAAAAACAGAAAATATTGGAAATGCTCAGCAGCTCAGGCAGCATCTGTGGAGACAGAAGCGGTTGATGTTTCTGGCCTGTAAGTTATTAGAAATAGGAAAGTTAGAAATGAAAGGGTGGAAAGAACAGCTCAAAGGAGAGATTAAATGACATACGGTTTCAAACAAGTAGCAATGGGACAAATAAAGAAACAAAAAAATGAGTTTAGGGATGTAAATGGCAGGTCCTAAAGATTGTCCAAAAGCAAAGTCAAAGAAATGAGAGAGAATAAAAAATATACCAGCAAAGAAAAATGAAAAAAATGGGGTGGTGATTACCATTTAACATTCTTGAAATGGTGAATCTAGAAGGCTGTCAAGTGCCCAGTTGAAAGATGAAGTGTTGCTGCTCAAGCTTGTATTCAGCTTCATTGGAAACAAAGATCAGAGTGGGAGCAAGGTGGAGAATTAAAATGACAGGCAACTGGAAATTCAAGGTCATGCTTGCCAATTGAATGGAGATATTCCAAAAAGCAGTCACCCAGCCTGCAACTGGTCTTCCCAACAAAGAGAAACCAGATCTTGAGCAGTGAACACAGTGCCTTAAATTGGAAGAAATACAAGTAAATTGTTGTTTCACTTGTGTTACAGTCCTGTAAACATTCCTGTAATAAAAAGATAATGTATAGTGCAGAGTTCCTTGAAGATTCAGAAAATTCTGAATACCCAGACCTTCTACAATCAAGATATGTTTTGTTGATCAAGTACGCTTACTTTAAATTGAATAGGCTTCTTTTTTAAACAGGTTTTACTCAGAATTCAGAAAGACTATTTCTTGTGGTTAGGTGGGAAACTACAGCTTTCTCCATGTACAAATGGAGAGAGAAAAGCAAAATATTCTCAGAGCTTTAGTTTGTCTTGGTCAGTACGGGCATAAAAACCCAAATAAATTTTGTGCCACATCATTGAATAAACGGTGAGGTATCGATACCAGAGAGAACAACAATGATCAGTACAAATCAAGGCACAACTACACATACAACAGTATTTAACAGCAGTTCATCAACCAGATATTATTGATTAAAGACTTTCCAATGAAGGGAAACAAGAAATCATTGAAAATTGTATGTACAAAGGGATATTTAACTGACTTCAGGGAAAAATTAACTGGATCAAAAGAAACCAATTGTGCAGGTTTACATGGATGAAGTCCTTTTTACCAAGATTTCTTTTCACTGTCTTTTGACTCTCCTCCCACCTCCATTCAGAATGAAACCCACTATTATTACAAACTTAAATAGTGAATGCCAGCAAGTCACCTGGTAGTGATCATGAGGAATCTGATCCCTTGCATATTTTGTCCTCTGTTGAATCCAGAGAAACAAAGGACATATGTAACACCTTAATTGGATGCCCCAGCTGTGGCCAACTGATTCAGTAACCAGGGGTTGATTCTAGGGTCTTCCCAAGTCTTATGACCCAATACACAAGAACACAAGAAATAGAAGCAGGAGTTGACCACCCAGCCGTTCAGCCTGCCCCATCATTCAATATCAGGGCTGATCTATGCTGGCCTCAACACTTTTTCCTAAATTTCTATGCACCTCAATTTTAAATAGCTGCCCCTTTATTTTGCAACTATGTCCCCTTGTTCGAGACTCTCCCACTTGTGAAAACATCTCACCATCTCCCCTGTCAAGCCTTCACGATCTTATATGTTTGAATAAGCTTACCCCTAACTCTTCTAAACTCCACAGAACCAGACTATTTCATCTCACTTGAAAGGACATTCAGAAATTAGTCTGGTGAATCTCCTTTGGACTGCCTCCAATGTTACTATATCCCTTTTTAGGTAAGGGGACCAAAACTGTACACAATAATCCAGGTCAGGCCTCACCAACACCTTATACAATTCCAACAAACCTCCCTAATTTTAAACTCCAGCCCCTTTGGAATAAAGGCCAAAATGTAATTTGCCTTCTCAACTACTTGTTGGATCTCCTCATTAGCTTTTTGTGATTCATGCACTAGAACATCTAGATCCCTCTGTACTTCACTCACCTGCAGTCTCTCCCTCCATTTAATAATCATCTGCCTTTTGATTCCTCCTACCAAAGTACTTCCCCACATTAAATTTCATTGTCAGGTTTTCGCCCAGTTACCCAATCTATCTATATCCCATTGCAGAATCATAATATTCTCCTTCCACCTATCTTCGCACATTGGCAAATTTGGAAACCTTACATTCTGTTCCTTCCTCCAGGACATTCTGTTCCTTCCTCTAGGACTTTAATGTATATATGAACAATTGCAAGCCAAGAACTGATCCCTGCGGTACTCCACTAGCTACATCTTTCCACTCTGAAAAAGATCTATTCATTCCAAATCTCTTTTTTTAATGTGACAGCCAGTTTGCAATCCATGCTAATACACTTCCGCGAATTCCAAGGGCTTTTACTTTATGTACTAGCTCCTTTTTTTGGCACCTTGTCAAATGCATTTTGGAAATCCAAATACACACCTCCAGGTTCTCATCTACCTACTCTCCTTGTTACATCCTCAAAATAATTTGGGCAAATTTGTCAAACGTTTTACCTTTCATAACACCATGTTGACTAGGTTTGATTATATTCAGCTTTTCTAAACGATTAGCTACTTCCTCTGATTATGGACTCCAGCGTCTTGCCAATAATAGCTGTTATACTATACCACACTGGATGGTCCCTTTGTTCAGTGAACAATCATGGGAAGCATGTAACATTTTAGAAAGTTACAGGAGAAACTCTGATCAGATGTGTTCACTTATGGTAAAAAGAATCAGAACAACATTTAACTTGTGTTGCAAATTATTGTAAAAAGGGCAGAGCATGTCTGCACAGTCAGCTACACTAAAAGCTTGTAACAATTCAATTTCCAGAAATCTAAGAGACTAATGAAAGGAAGTTCCTTCAAGTATAATTTTTTGGTAAAAGTCCAAGTTTGAAAGTTACTAAACAACCACTTAAGGATTAACAACTACAGTAATGGGGACATGGATGGTTCTTCAAACCATTATGGAAAGGAAGAGCATGTAAAGTTCACTTCTAAGTTTTGTTAAAAATCTGATACAGCACTTTAAAGGTTAGTGAGGTGAAAAGCACATTCACGAATGAACTGTTAATCTGATATATACTGATATGGAAAGAAAGGATCATTAGTTAGAACATAATTATCCCCAACCTCCAATGACACCATTGCCTTTAACATTTTGGTAAACACCACCAACCAGAAGTCTAACTGGACCAACCATGTCAACATCTGGCCACAAGAGCAGATCAGAGGTTGGATACTTGATGCTAAATGATTTACATGTCAGCTTCTCAAAACCACGCCATCATGTGAGCGACACAGTGGGACAGTAAGCACTGCTGCCTCACAGCGCCAAGGAGCCAGGTTCGATTCCCAGCTTGGGTCACTGTCTGTGTGGAGTTTTCATGTTCTCCCCATGTTTGCGTGGGCTTCCTCCCACAGTCTGAAAGACGTAGTGGTTAAGGTGCATTGACCCGAACAGGCGCCGGAGTTTGGCGAACTAGGGGAATTTCGCAGTAACTTCATTGCAGTGTTAATGTAAGCCTTGCTTGTGACTAATAAATAAACTTTAACTTTTTCATCTACAAGGTTCAACTCAAGTGGTATCTAGAGTGGTGCAACTGCAGCAAAATTCATTAAGTTCAAGGCAGGACAGTTTGTTGGAATACCATCTTGCCATCAGACGCAATATTCTCCCGCCATCACCAGCACACTGCAGTATATATTATCCACAGGATGCACTGCAGCAACATCCCAGCCTAAGTTCAACGGCACCTCCCTTCTTTGATCACTGGAAAGAGGAGAAATACTGTGGGATCATCACTTCCAAATCTCCTTCCAAGCCATACTACATCCCGACTTGGGCATATATTGGTCCTTCGTCTAGAATTTCCAATCAAACAGTCATGGAGCAGCATCCTTACAAGAATCACAATGGCACTAGTTGCTCTGGTTGAATAGCTTTGGGCAATAAACAGCAGCATGCCAGTATTGCCCAAATGCAAGTATACGTTATTGTTAAATCCATTACACGGCAACTAGGAAAGATCAGTTAATATCAGATCAGACTGTCTTACTGGGCTTTTTTCTATTTTTATTCTTTCACAAGTTGTGGGTATTGCTGGCTAGGGCAGCATTTATTGCCCATCCCTAAAAACCCTTGAAAGGTGAGCTGCCTTGTTGAACCACTGCAGTCCATGTTGTGTCAGTACACCCACAATGCTGTTAGGAAGAGAGTTCTAGGACTTTGACCGAGCGTCAGGGAAATAACAGTGATACAGTTCCAAGTCAGGATGGTGAATGACTTGTGGGGAATGAGCAGGTGGCGATGTCTCCTTGCATCTGCTGCCCTTGTCCTTCTAGTTAGAAGTGGTTGTGGGTTTGGAAGGTGCTGCTGAAGAATGGCGAGATGTACAGTGATGGAGGGAGTTAATGTTGACGGTGGTGGATGGGTGCCAATCATGTAGGCTGCTTTGTCCTGGATGGTGTCAAGCTTCTTGAGTGCTGGTGAAGCTGCATTCATCCAGGCAAGTGGAGAATATTCCATCACACTCCTGACTTGTGCCTCGTAGATGGTGAACAGGTTTTGGGGAGTCAGGTGGTGAGCTATTCGCTACAAAATTCCCAGTTTCTGACCTGGGAACTTCAAACCATTTTATACTTCTGTTCACCACTACTGACCTATCTGCTGTATTTGTTGCTCCATGAGAATCATAGCCCACTGGTTTGGAACTTCGATGTCATATCCACCTACAGATCAACTATATTTGAATGATTACTAAAGCAGTCTATTTCCACCTCTGTAACATTGCCAGAACTCAACACCTTGGCACCCCCACATCATGCTGGCAAGGTGGGAAGATACGTTGAGGATGGAAGTAGCGTATCAAGCCTGCTAATGATATTATAATGTATGCAAATCAGGCTCACCCACTTTCTGGGTGTGAACCTGTTCACATCATTGTGGGGGGGACAGGAAACATCCCAACCGAAATCTCACTGTTTTTGGCCTCTTGCAAGATTTAGCAGCCTTACTAGATTTGCATCTGTGGCTAGCACGGCTGCTAAGACACAGCCAAAATCTTTCTGAAATGGAGAGAAACTGGGAAGTTTTGAACTTCAAAGGGACTTGGGTGTTCTTGTTCATGAGTCACTGAAAGCTAACATGCAGATACAGCAAGCAATTAAGAAGGCAAATAGCACGTTGGCCTTCATTACAAGAGGATTTGAGTACAGGAATAAAGATGTCTTATTGCAGTTATACAGTGCCTTGGTGAGATCTGGGGTAGTGTGTGCAGTTTTGGTCTCCTTACCGAAGGAAAGGTATGCTTGCAATGAAGCTTAATAAATTCCTGGGTGGAAGCATTGTCCTATAAAGAAAGATTAAGTCGACTTTATTCTCTGGAGTTTAAAAGAATAAAGATGATCTAGATCAAAAAACAAAATTTCTACATGGCAGATGCTTGAAGGATTTTTCCTTTGGGTGGGTGGGGGTGGGGGGGGCATAGGGCCAGACCATTTAGAATGGAGATGAAGGGGGATTACTTCACTCAGAGGGTGGTCAATCTTTGGAATTCTCTGCGCCAGAGAGCTGTGGAAGCTCAGTCATTGAGAATATTCAAGACTGAGGTCGAGAAATTTTTATATATTTTAAACATCAAGAGATATGGGGATAGTGGTGCTAAACTAGAAGCTAAACCATAATCTCATTGTAGGGCTGAATGGCCTACTCCGACTTCTATCTTTTATGTTTTTATTGAATGGTGTTCCCCTGTTCCTATTCCTTGTGAGCTTATTTTTCCACATACTTCTTATGGAGATTACAGAGACATACAACCTTAATTAGGATCCATTGTCATATAGACATGCGTACTTTGTGCTCCTTAACATTACGAGAGAACAATTTCATTTCCACTAAGACACTAATAGGTGACTCATGAAAATGAAACAAATTGGTCTTCGTTATCAAATGCTTTTGTTGTAATGAGTTTGGGAATATACCCCTCAGCACAGAGTTTAATAGTGCAATAGTTGCCAACATGCCAAGCACCGTCTCTGGGGCCTAAATTATCTAACCCATCAAGAGTCAAAAAGAAGTCTCAGATAGCATCAGGATTAATGCCAGGGCAGGCATGCTGAATTTTGCACTTTGTACCAAAAGTTAAATGAAGGTATTCCCAAGTAGTGGAAGAGGAGAAATCACACAGAATTCATCACCATGCTTCACTGAGGAAGCATAACGATGGCTTAATGTAACTCACCATATTAAACTGGAAAGAAAAATCATGACCACAAGAATCACATATTAGTAGTGATGTTGCTCCCAAATTCTTTTCCTGGTTAGACATGTTGGTTCTGCCTACTCTCCCAAGGTATACTGAGGGTGCCATACAGACAATTACTAATTAAAAAATAGAAATGACCTCTTTAAAATTAACTTACAAATGGATATATTCCAATATCCCCTTCTCACAATTTCACCAAGTATATCTGCATTTCAACTGAATCTCAAAACAGACATTTTGAAGCATAATGAATATAAAAAGTAACTTATAAAAGAAGCAGGGCCACGAATCTTGGTTCTCTTTCTACTTAGAGCCCCATTAATTGTTACACTCAGCTCTCCAGCTGTGTTAACTCCTGGCTGAACAGGCAGAGTGCAGAATACATTAATGTTCCATATGAAACCAATCAGTCCTGCACTTTTGTCAGTTGCAGATTTCAAACAAATCCCCTTGGACTTTCCTGACACCAGCTGCAGGTTTATTGATGATAATAATATGGAAAGGAATCTGATCTGAGAATCAAAGGCTGTGGCAATTCTGTTATTCAAATTAAAAACATTCCCAAAACCATTACAAGATGAACTCTGATGTGATATTACCAAATATTTTACATTGAATGTGGAAAGATGGACTGTTTATCTGGAATGATATTACTTGAATTCTTTAGAATAGACATTAAAGTTACAAAATACACCAATTTTCCAGTCCATTGTACTTTTGCCCAGTGAAAGTTTAAAGTAGCCAAATGATTTATCTCTTGCGAAGCTGGCAGTTCATCAAAACGATTCAGATCTATGCAGACATTGGGCTGGATTTTCATGGAGTCTTTCCAGCTCCGCACACTTTTAAAAATGGTAGACGAGACCCAGATGTGGAAGTCTCCCCCCATTTCTAACAGATCCAATTTTTGCTGGCAGAGTGAATGGGCAGGGTATGATTCACATTGGCAAGAAGCCCAAATTCAGCTGGATCAATTGAATTCATGCTAAGTTTGAACGGACCCCATTTTGGCTTTTCCAAAGGCTTAATCCATAGGGTGGAAGTCGCAAATTTATGTGTAGGCATAAATTTATGTTTAGACATCAGTGCAGATCAGGCCCAAGTGCCGAAATCTTAAATTAAAAAAATAATCCCCTGTAAACTTGAAGAGAAAACAGGCTTAAGCGGCCAGCATGAATTAAAGACACTATTTGCTGGACTACTTGGACTAACAGGCCATCTGGTGTAGGTTAGAAAGAAATACTTGGCTGAGTTTAAGGGCTACAAAAGCATTATCGCAGCAGGGGGCGCTGAGTTCACAGCTTGACTGACAGTTTAAAGATGCTATTAAAGGATTAGCTGTCCTGATGCATGCTTGTTTTTCTAACAGATTAAGCACTTCAGGAGCTTTAAAAGCCTTGAATGGATTTATGGTTGGAAGCTTTTTTGTTATCAAATGTGTACAAATGAAAGCTGTTTTAGATTGTCAGATGTTTATTTTCTTCATCTCGACATGACTCCACAGTAGTTTCTTGGTGACTGGTTATGCAAGTAGCATAGGGGTTTAGGTGTGGACATGAGCTGGCAAGTATGATGGGCATGGAGGGAGTGGGTGGGAAGAAGAGGAAGGCTTGTGGGTATGAGGGGGCATGGGGAGTTGATGGGGACTTAAGCTACCATTAAGTGGCATGGGGATATGAGGTGGTGAGTGAGGGAAGTGAGATCGTATGAGGGCTAGAGGGCCTTACAGCTAATAAATAACTAGATGAAGTCCCAAAGAATCGAGGCAGGTGGCCTTAACCAGCCCGTCTTCCCATGGTCACAAATGATCTGCTTCTGGGGTTGGTGGGCCCGACTCTACAAGCCCCAGAGCGAAAAGCGGGTCTATGGTGACCTTTTAAACCAAAGCAGCTCTGTGCCTCAGTGGCAAAAATTCAGCCCATTGCATTAAGATCTTTCTTAATTTAAGAACATAACCGTGGTCAAAAATACAAGAAAATTATGATAAATCCTTGGCTATAGGGTGTATGCTTATGAAGCCAAGTAGAATTGGAACATATTTCAGCTGCAGTATTTTTAGCCTTAGTGCACTGACTCGGATATATGTCAGTGTAGTGTGCAATACTCAATTCACCACTGTGAAATTATCTACACTACCATCATAATAAGACTTATAACTTACTACATGTACTTCAAGCTCATGCTATATAGTTTGAAACACTTTCTCTAGACACAACCCCAATTTTCACAGGCAATATTGT
This sequence comes from Mustelus asterias, assembly GCF_964213995.1. Lineage (NCBI taxonomy): Eukaryota > Metazoa > Chordata > Chondrichthyes > Carcharhiniformes > Triakidae > Mustelus > Mustelus asterias. The sequence continues at coordinate 18,847,432 of NC_135819.1, forward strand.
ACCGTGACATACCTCACAAAATTCAAGAGGACATAATATGAGACTGCCAAACACCCACTGTTATATTAACTAAATCCCAGCACCAAATTGTGCCAAATAATATTGAGGTGCTTCTCATCAGGAGCAGTAAATGAAACAAAATTAAAAGGCCAGATGGTTAGGGTAATTTCTTAAGAAGTACTTGGCAGTGGTCTCAGAACTGGTTAGACACCACTTACCTGGAAAATTCTCTCAATTGAAACAGAGAAATAAGAGCAAGGAAAAGCACATCGTTGTCAGAAATACTATTGATAGGAGTTACTGAACTCAGAATAGTACCATCAGCCATTTTAATACTAAACAAATGCTCTGTGCTACATCACCAGACCAGCTGACACTTGCTGACACTGTTAAATCAGTTTATTTGGGAATATTTAATCACTGCTCCTCTATATTCTGTAACACTATACTGATTGTTCAAACACAAAATGGCAGTGGTTCTCAGTAAATTTTGGTGTATCCTACAGTATCATATATCTCTTCATAATTGGTAGCAGCTTGAGATGTTGAGAAGAAATTAAAAAGTGTACAATCTGTCAAGTTCACTAACAAATTTCCATGCAAACATCTATCTATATTATGAAAATATAGGCTATTTAGCCAGTTACCGAAGTGTGAAAGACTTGATTTTTGTCGTAACTGAATACTCCTAGACCCTACCATTATCACAGAAATATTCGATTTTACAGGTTCCAAATGTTTGATGAAGTTTGAAGGGCGTGGAAGAGGGAGATATTTTACTAATGAACGAATTTTCACTAATATGGCCAGTGAAAAAAATCCCTCACAACACAACAGTCTTAATTTTAGAAAGAATGACACTGGAATTCTACACCTCACCCGCCACAGAATCGGAGTGGGTGAGGAGCACACAATGAAATGTCCGTTGACCTTGGGCAGGATTTTCCAGTCTCGGGTCGAGCGAGTGTAAAACGCAGCCATCTTACTAACTGGGCTAAACCCAGAATGAAGTTCAGAGCCCAAGCCCATGAACAAATAACGAGGGAAACATAAAGGAGTCAAGCCAAGTTGATCCCGAGACAGAAAACCAGTGTCTACCTCTTCCTCCTTATATTTTGCACTGTGGGTATGAGGAACACGAGATGAAAGACTAACAGACTACCATCACGATAAGGAAACACAAGAAACCATTAACATGAAGTTAGCTTAATTGGTGCTCTCAGCGAGAGAATTCTGGGTCTATTTGGTTAATTGAAACTTTAGGAACAAAAACCATACTGAAGCTATGGCCTCTAAAACAAGAAGGCAACTAAACTAAGTATTTTTGAATCTCTCTCTAAAAATGTAAGTACATTGCCTGCCAAAATAATAGCACTCGAGTTAGTAAAGTTGTATTTTTCTTCTTGCTACTGAAAGCCACAAAAATTGAGAATTTCAATCCCACAATGTTAAGTTCGTTTTTCGCGAGACTCTTCCGTCCTTGATACAAAGGCAAACACCAACCGCTGTCCGATTCAAAAGTTCTTTATTCTTCTTATATATGCAAGCTGGCAAGCCTTTGCTACGTAACCTCCACTCAGTGCTGAGAGTCAGGTAGCAAAGGCGCCCTGAATAATGGGACAGTCCCCCTTCATGTAGTTTTATAATCCTCATGGTCACATGCGGTCTGATGCGATATAGCTAATCACAAGACACCCTTTGTTCCAGTCAGGTTAACCATATCTAAGGTCGTAATATGGTTATATTGAAAGAAAGAGAACTGTTAATGGGTAAGTTCGTTAATCACAGATGTCTTAAGCTTGTCATTTTCCCAAACTGCTGGTTTAGCCGGTTTTTGCAAAAGCTTAGTTGCATGCGATGTTAACCCCTTAATATCTCAACAAAATAGGCGGGTTTGAGTTGGGCAACTTAAAAAGCTATAAAAAAACTTCCCACATCAATTTTAACAAAGGAGTGATGGGAAGATGTGTGTGCGCACGTGTGTTGGTGTGTTTGTGCGTATGTCTGTGTTGGCGTGTGTGTGTGTGTGTTGGGTGGCTCATTCATCCACTCCAAGGGGGCAGTTGTTTATTGAAATACGATAGAGGCTGCAAGCCTCAGATTTAATTCTCCATTTTTATTTTTAAGCTGGCTGGATTTCCCAGCTTTCTAAAGTTTGGGAGCTAACTAGAGCTGAGAACTGCTGGATCTCAATTTACTTGCTGTCTCTCTCTCCAGCCCAAATCTATTCTCCCACCCATTCAACCATTTCAATATCTCATCCAACCTCCTGCCCAAATCAGATTCTTCCACGTCGCCAACCCACCCCACCAATGAGTCTCAAGGCCACCCTGATGCCACAGGCATTCCCACCTGACAGCTAACCTCCAGCCTCTCAATATGGCTAGGGCCGCCAAGAGACTGGAACAAAAATACATTAATAATTTCCTCCATTTAAATTCAGCAGGGCCCGAGGGAAACCTGTACTTCAGGATTTCCCAAGCGCAAAACAGCCAACCTCTAAACCCCACAACCCCCCCACCCCACCTCCTAGTTAATATCAGAGCCAAAATCTTTATTAGACTTTTAAATATGAGCTCAAAGAAAAAGAGAATGCAGCAAGTCAATGGGAGGGAGAAAAACAAATTGATGCCATTGGATTCAGCAGCAGTGATTCTAACTGCCGTGGTCACGTTTTTCAAAGCTCACACATTTTATAAATTCAAGTTTCAAATGCATGCATGGCCATTTTTGGCAGAATAGAGGCAGAGGTGGACAGTAAACTAGCTCCTTTGTTCTCATTTCCAGACACACAACTATCTTATTCAGAATTTATAAATATGTGAAAATAACATGCAAAAAAAAAGGCATCAGATGATTCCATTCATGCATTTTACATTTTATGCAAAAGGCACCAAGATATACATCTGTTGTATTTTTAAAATTGTAACTCAAAGTACATATTCCACTGGAGTTTCCACTGGACTTGAAGCACACACAGGTTAGAAATATTTCAGCTCCCAAAAAGTAAATTTTGCTGAAAAATACAGCAAATGAAGAAATCTGGGAATCAAATTCACAGATAAATATTAATTCTCTGATCACAACTCTTATCTGCCCAGCAGCTCAGACAAAACCACAGGCTAATAGCATCCCATTAATGTAATTGCTGCATGGCTATCACACAGCGGCTAAAAACTATTAAAAAATTTCAAGCATGACTAAGATGACAACATATCACCCAATCGAATGCTAACGCCTTGCTTCCTCCATCCTTCATTTTTAATTACACTTTTACAAATATTGCGCAAGGGCAGGCACATTGTAAAATCAAAGCTGCAGTAAAACAGAGGGTTATGTGTTCGCATTGCAATCTCCACTTGATGTTCATCAAAATTTAAAATAATTCTGTGAGGCCAAATGAAATTCCCATCATTTTTAATTAAACCTTAATTAGAATATATTACATCCTAAAGCGTTCAAATCTCTCTCGATATGCAAATCTAATCCATTTGAGGATATTTACATATCATTAATTAAAGATCTGCAGTCTTTTAATGAGCTGTGTGCGCCCAGTGATGCCAAAATGAGAATGATATGCAATTTGTTCAAACTCGTTTTCTCTCTACTTTGTCCAGAACACATCAGGAGATTTTATAAAGAGCTGTTCTGAGAGCTGGCAGATAAACAAAGCAACTACACTGCACACTAAAACTCAGTTCAAGAGCTAGACTGAATCTCAAAGCTTGTGTGGAATGCAGCATATCAAAACTGGTGATACGTAATCCTCAAAACACACACACACACACACACACACCCTCCAGCTCCTCAGTCACATTTAGAAAAGGACAGTGTAGCTCTGTCTGTATGTATGTACCGAGAAGTCCATTAACTTATAGTCAAAGTTCTTGCGTAACACATTTGGCACTGACAACGTAACAAGCAACAAAATAATTATTTCACTTGGTATAATCAGCACTGTTTTTATCAACGCCACTTCGATAACTACATTTCATGAATAGCTTAGTTAAAGTCTAGTTATGTTGGTAAACCAAATTATTAGCTCTCAGTTTTCAATGCAGAAGTTTACTTCAAGTAAACAAATTAATAAATTTGCCTCATGTCAAGCCCTCAAGGAGTACTTAAGATTGCCCCATTACTGTTAAAATAAAAATACGCTTGTTAAAAAATTACAGGCATTAGGAAAGAGAGAGTAAGTAATTAAGAGAGTAAGTAACTATTATAAGTAAGTTATATTTGAGCGCGTTAGGAATAAGCTTCAAGTTTAATTTATATTTCTGGTTTGCATTAAGGGGGAACCTGAGTTTTGGTTTTACTTGAAAAAGTTGCCTGCAAGTTTATTTATATACCTCCATTTTGAATGAGGTTTTACGACTCTTGAAGGAAAGTTAGAAAACACAAAACTGTGTTGCTGCCTAGCAACAGGAAGCCCACAGACACAAGGAGAAACAGAAAGTAGTTTTAATTCAGTTGAAATTAGGAGCCAGGAGGAGCTGGACAGGAGAGGGAATTGCAGACAGCACATATCCCAAAAGAACAGGAGAAGGTCCTAGTAATCAGTGAATGGGGAAAAGAAAAGGGTCAGGAAGAGACTTAAGTTGAGGAACAAGGTGAAATTAAAGTAAGGAACAGAGCAAATGGCTCCAAATTAAGGAAAGAAAGCTGTGGGGAGCAGAATTGAGGCAAAATGGGCTTGCAAGAAGCCAAATGATCAGAGGAGACAGTCAAAAGTTTGTGACTCCTTACTATGTGCTTGTGAAGCAGTGGTGTTCTGTTGGCATGGCTGAGTTTCTGAGGGAGTGCATGGAAGGCAAAGCTTGAATGCACGTGGCGATCCAGAGGAAAGGAACATTGGAAGATATCAACACCCGGAAGTGGATCCTTGTTGAACACATCTGAGACAAGGAGGGAGAAGATTCTTTGAGAGTGGAGATTGGAAATCTCCAATTAAAAAACAGAGCTTCTGTGAGACCACTTGGCTCATGGTGTAATAAACATTGGGGGTCGGTGGGGGAGGGGAGGGGGGGTAGCTCTTTATAAAATCTCCTGATGGTTTCTGGACAAAGTAGAGAGAAACTTTTAAGCAAAAAATTAAAGTTAGGATCTATCAAGCCAAGTTCTATCCTGGAAACTGAATAGTCCAGTAGCTAGGATCAAAACATAGAACTGACTTTTGTTTAAAATAGCAAATAATAACAATTGATAGTTTGTGGATAGACTGTTGTACAAAACTAAATTTTCTTGAAGACTGAGAATCAACTACAATGCAAAGTATATACAGTATAGTATTTGCAAAGATACTGGTGACTTTTAAATAAATTTATAAGATCATTGACTTTTCATGCTTTACCTAATGTGTGAGGGATTCTATATTTTTAAACTTGCGTTCTATGTTTCTCAGGTAGACCCTGCCTCAATCCTGGTTGAAGGATGCAAATTAGTATGGGACTTGGCCAGAGGCAGCAGTATACCTGCATGGGGAGGTGGAGTAGAAAAATTGCTGGTGACTGGGTTTGGTGCAACTTTTGGGTTACGTGGGTGGGTTTGGCACCAGAAAACGCAGTGAACAGCAGTTACTGGTTCAGCACAGCTAGGGAGTTGGGACCGTGCTTATGAATAGATGCTGGAGTGCAGCCTGGCCAATACAATGGGAGACATAGTATCAGAAGAAGTGACTGAGCAGTGAGATGAGCAGTTGCGGGGGCATTCTGAATTTGAGTTTTATTGCCCTTCAACTACTTGCAAACAAGAGAACCTCCAAGCTGAGTTGGAGCTTCTGTCTAACGGAAATCAGAGGCTATCCTTGAAGGAGAGAAGTTTAAATTCCTTGTGAGGAAGACAAGAATTTGAAGGACTTCATCAGAAAAATGTGTAAAATCTGTCTTAGTTGTATTTTATCTGTCTTAGGTACAATTTATAGATTATATTCATCCACAATTTGCATGTTAATTCATGTTTAAATTATTTTAGTTCTGAATGTTACAGTATAGGATAGATAATGTTTAGTGTCTGCTTTGTTGACTCGTATAGGAAAAAGCCTTCATGGTATCTTATGGCTTTATAGTTTTAGCAAATAACTGGGATTTCAAGTTTTGCCTATTTAAAAAAAACGGTTACTGGTCTCTATCAAGATCATAACAAACTTATTTTAATCTGAAGCATAAGTATTTTAAATTTGAACCAGACATCATAATACTAAAAGACTTGTATGACTTCTGCAGTTATACTGAAGTCACTGTTGAATCTTTGCTTAAAAAGGATTAACTGCAATATTCTTCCTGGTTCTTGATCAGCCTGTTCAACGTATACAGTAATCTAGATAGTGCCATGCACATTCAACTATTAAAAAATTAACACAAAGTGACATGATGAAAAGCTCATCCTCTCAACATTTTCAACATGGCAAGTAGGAAGTGATCAATTTGGACATCTTCCTCAGCAAATGACGAGTCCCTGCTGGAGGCTGGCACTGCTTACAGGAGCCAACTATGAAGATAATCAAACTAGAAGACACTGAGCACTTATTCCACTTCAAATACCACTACAAAAATACCTGGCAAAAATAAAGGTGATCAAATGAGATCTACAAGTTTAGTAATTGAATTACAATATTTGGAAAAGAAAATAATTTAACTGGAATTTAAGAGAAATCACTCTGTAGAGGTTGCACTCATTCTTGTATTCATGGATAAGATTTCACTTCAGATATCCAGAATTGATACTGATTAATGCAAAACATCAAATGTGGGGGTGACAGGGTAGAACTCTTGCCTGCCTAAAAGACCTATCTGCAGGACTTCAACAATGATGGTGAATTGGTTAATCTCCTTGGGAAAATAAAATCCAATATGCTCCAGACATAGCTTGCGAGTGGTGCAACCTCTGGCTATTCTCAGCAACCTACACCAAAAAAAACACTTGATAATTACATTCATAATACTTGGGAGCTGAAAAGCAAATAAGCCTCTCAGCCTTCAAGGTCACAAAGAAGTTGAGTTCCTACTTACAACAGCAAAAACTGTATTTGTATGGCATCTTTAATATAGATAACGTCCCATGGATCATCACAGCAGCATAAACAGATAAAAATGGATATAAAGTTAAAGAAGGAGATACTATGATGGGTGACAAAAGCTTCATCTACCAGGTGAGCTGTTACTGTGAAGTTACTATGAAAATCCCCAAATTGCCACACTCTGACACCTGTCCGGGTACACTGAGGGAGAATTTAGCAAGGCCAATGTACCTAACCAACACGTCTTTCAGACCATGGGAGGAAACCAGAGCACCTGGAGGAAACCCACGCAGACACGGGGAGAATGTGCAGACTCCATGACCCAAGCCAGGAATTGAAAAACTGGGACCCTGGCGCTGTCAGGCAGCAGTGGTAACCACTGCCACTGTGCCGCCTTGTCCCACAAAGGTGATTCTTGTCCTGTCTAAATCCCATTTTAGCTTATCTCCTGACTCCCTAACCATAATTTTTGAAGTTTCTGTTGAAATGTGTTAATTTTAGCGAGGTTGACTGAGGAATAACTCAGCTCCATTTCTTTGAAATATTACTGATCAGATAGGCAGATCAGTGGCAGATGGAATTTAACTCTGAAAAGTGGGAGGTGATGTACAAGAGTGTACTCAATGAATGACAGGATATTAGGAAGCTCAAAGGCAGTGGGAGCGATTAATCGAGTAGTTAAGGCAGTAAACGGGACATTTGTCTTTTCAAACGTAGCATAGATTATAAGAGCAGGGAGGTTATAGAACATAGAAAAGCTACAGCACAAACAGGCCCTTCGGCCCACAAGAGCGGCACGGTAGCACAGTGGTTAGCACTGCTGCTTCACAGCTCCAGGGACCTGGGTTCGATTCCCGGCTTGGGTCACTGTCTGTGTGGAGTTTGCACATTCTCCTCGTGTCTGCGTGGGTTTCCTCCGGGTGCTCCGGTTTCCTCCCACAGTCCAAAGATGTGCGGGTTAGGTTGATTGGCCATGCTAAAATTGTCCCTTAGTGTCCTGGGATGCATAGATTAGAGGGATTAGCGGGTAAAATATGTAAGGATATGGGGGTAGGGCCTGGGTGGGATTGTGGTTGGTGCAGACTCGATAGGCCGAATGGCCTCTTTCTGTACTGTAGGGATTCTAAGTTGCGCCAAACAATTTCCTTACCTACTAGGTTCATCTATAACCCTCTATCTTACTAACCTCCATGAACCTATCCAAAAGTCGCTTAAAAGACTCAATCGAATCCGCTTCCACCACCACTACCGGCAGTCGATTCCATGCACCCACCACCCTCAGTGAAGAACTTACTCCTAACATCTCCTCTATACCTACTCCCCAGCACCCTAAACCTTTGGCCTCTCGTGACAACCATTTCAGCCTTGGGTAAAAGCCTCTGAGAATCCACTCTATCAATACCTCTCAACATCTTATACACCTCTATCAGGTCACCTCTCATCCTTCGCCTCTCCAAGGAGAATAGACCTAGCTCTCTCAACCTATCCTCATAAGGCATACCACTTAATCCCGGCAACATCCTCGTAAATCTCCTCTGCACCCGTTCTATGGCTTCCACATCCTTTCTGTAATGAGGTGACTAGAACTGGGCACAGTACTCCAGGTGAGGTCTGACCAGGGTCCTATACAGCTGCAGCATTATCTCCCGATTTCTAAACTCAATTCCTCTATTGATGAAGGCCAGTATTCCATACGCCTTCTTAACCACAGCCTCTACCTGCGACGCCGCTTTGAGCGTCTTATGAACCCGGACCCCAAGATCCCTCTGTTCTTCCACACTGCCAAGCGTCTTACCCTTAATATTATATTCTTTCATCCCCTTCGACCTGCCAAAATGAACCACCACACACTTATCTGGGTTGAAGTCCATCTGCCACTTCGCCGCCCAGTCTTGTACCTTATCTATGTCATGTTGCAACTGCTGACATCCCTCTACACTATCCACAACACCTCCAACCTTTGTGGCTTCAGCAAACTTGCCAACCCATCCTTCCACTTCCTCATCCAGGTCATTTATAAAAATCACAAAGAGCAAGGGTCCCAGAACAGATCCCTGGGGCACCCCACTGGTGACCGACCTCCACTCTGAAAAAGACACATCTACAACCACTCTTTGCCTTCTGTGGGCAAGCCAGTTCTGAATCCACAAAGCAACGTCCCCTTGTATCCCATGCCCCTTCACTTTCTCCATAAGCCTTGCATGGGGCACCTTATCAAACGCCTTACTGAAATCCGTATAAACCACATCCACCGCTCTTCCCCCATCTAAGTGTCTAGTCACATCTTCAAAAAACTCAATCAGACTCGTAAGGCATGATCTGCCTTGGACAAAGCGTGCTGGCTATTTCTGATCATACTATTCCTTTCCAAATGTTCATAAATCCTGCCTCTCAGGATCTTCTCCATCAACTTACCTACCACTGAGGTTAGACTCACCGGACTATAATTTCCTGGGCTATCTCTTCTCCCTTTCTTGAATAACAGAACCACATCCGCCATCCTCCAATCCTCCGGAACCTCTCCCGTCTCCATTGACGACGCAAAGATCATCGCCAGAGGATCGGCAATCTCTTCCCTCGCCTCCCACAGCAACCTGGGGTACATCCCATCCGATCCCGGTGATTTATCTAACTTGATGCTTTTCAACAGTTCCAACACATCCTCTTTCCTAATGCCCACATGCTCAATCTTCTCAGTCCACTGCAAGTCTGCACTGCAACTACCAAGATCCTTTTCCACTGTGAATACTGAAGCAAAGTATTCATTGAGTACCTCTGCTATTTCGACCAGTTCAATACAGACTTTCCCACCGTCACATTTGATAGGTCCTACTCCTTCACATCTTATCCTCTTGCTCTTCACATACTTGTAGAATGCCTTGGGGTTTTCCTTTATCCTGTCTGCCAAGGCCTTCTCATGTCCCCTCCTGGCTCTTCTAATTTCCCTCTTTAGTTCCTTCCTACTAGTCGTATACTCTTCTAGTTTTCTAACATTACCCAGCTCCCTGAACCTTTGGTAGGCTTTTCTTTTCTTCCTGACTAAATCCGTCACAGCTTTCGTGCACCACGGTTCCTGTAACCTACCATAACTCCCCTGTCTCACCGGAACATTGCCGTGCAGAGCTCCAGACAAATTTTCCTTGAAAATTTGCCACATTTCTTCCGTACATTTCCCTGAGAAAACCTCCTTCCAATTTATGCCTCTAATTTCCTGCCTAATAGCATCATAGTTGCCCTTACTCCAGATAAACACTTTCCTAGCTCGGCTGGTCCTATCTCTCTCCAATGCTAGTGTAAAGGAGATAGAGTTATGATCACTATCCCCAAAATGCTCTCCCACTGATAGATCTGACACCTGCCCAGGTTCATTCCCTAATATCAAATCAAGCACCGCCTCTCCTCTTATAGGCTTATCCACATACTGTGTCAGGAAGCTCTCCTGAACACACCTAACAAACTCCTCTCCATCTAAACCCCTTACCCTCGGGATATTCCAATCGATATTTGGGAAATTAAAATCTCCCATCACGACCACTCTGTTATTATCACATCTCTCCAGAATCTGCTTCCCAATCTGCTCCTCCACATCTCTGCTACTATTGGGCGGCCTATAGAAAACACCCAGTAAAGTTACCGACCCCTTCCTGTTCCTAACCTCCACCCAGAGATTCCGTAGACAATCCTTCCGTGACATCCATCTTTTCTACAGCTGTGACACTATCCCTGATCAACAGTGCCACTCCCCCACCTATTTTGCCTCCTTCCCTGTCCCTCCTGAAACATGTGAAACCCGGCACTTAAAGTACCCAGTCCTGACCCTGAGATAACCAAGTCTCTGTAATGGCCACCACATCACACTTCCAAGCAACGATCCACGCTCTAAGCTCATCCATTTTGTTCACTATACTCCTTGCGTTAAAATAAACACACCTCAACCCTTCGGTCTGAGAGCTCCCCTTCACCTGCCTATCCTCCCTCTCACACTGCCAACCAACCCCTCATATTTTTACTCTAACCTCCTCTCTCCCAGTCACCACATTTTGATTCCCACCCCCCCAGCCATTCTAGTTTAAACCGTCACCAGTAACCTTAGCAAACCTTCCCGCCAGAATATTGGTCCCCCTGGGATTTAAGTGAAACCCGTCCTTTTTGTACAGGTCGCACCTGCCCCTAAAGAGGTCCCAATGATCCAGGAACCTGAATCCCTGCCCCCTGCTCCAATCCCTCAGCCACTCATTCATCCTCCACCTTATTCCGCTCCTTCCCTCACTGTCTCGTGGCACAGGTAGCAATCCTGAGATTACTACCTTAGCGTTCCTTTTACTTAATTCCCTACCTAACTCCCTATATTCTTTTTTCATAACCCCTTCCCCTTTCCTGCCTATGTCGGCAGTACCAGTATGCACCACGACCTCTGGCTCCTCTCCCTACCACTTAAGGATTTCTTGGACCCTGTCGGAAACATCCCTGATCCCGGCACCAGGGAGGCAAACCACCATCCGCGTTTCTCGACTTCTTCCACAGAAACGCCTGTCTGACCCCCCGACTGTGGAGTCCCCAATCACCACTGCCTTCCTACTCCTTTCCTTTTTTTGCTACAGGGCTGGACTCCGCACAGGAGGCACGACCACTGCTGCTTCCCCCAAGTGGGCTGTCCCCCCCAACAGTACTCAAACAAGAGTACTTATTCTTAAGGGGCACAACGAACCACCTGACTCTTCCCTTTCCTAACTGTGACCCACTCGCCTGCTTCTTGTGGCCCCGGTGTTACCACCTGCTTATAACTCCTATCTATCACCTCCTCGTTTTCCCTGACCAGACTAATGTCCTCGAGCTGCAGCTCCAGTTCCCTAACTCGGTCCCTTAGGAGCCGCAGCTCAAACCACCTAGCGCAGATATGCACCTCTGGGAGGTTAGGCAACTCCACGACCTCCCACATCCGGCACTGAGTACAGCCAGTGCACAGCAGTTGGCACTCTCCATCAGGAACCCACAATGGGACCAGATGATCCTGCAGGTGAGAATGACCAGAAAATCCTGCCCATATTTTTAAATCATATTAGGTCTTCAGATGTCTTTACTGTTCACTGCCATTACACAGAAATTATGACAATATTAATGACGATTATATTCAAATTAAAAACAGATCAGAATCCACTTAAATATTTTGCTGCATTTATTTGCTGGAAATTTCAGTTAAGGAAACAGCAGGGGCCCGCAAGAAGACATGGAAAATGGTTCATCATAATACAATGGTGTTGATGATACTTGTGTGTATATAATGGGCTAGATCTTATGATGTGGAGATGCCGGCGTTGGACTGGGGTAAACACAGTGAGAAGTTTAACAACACCAGGTTAAAGTCCAACAGGTTTATTTGGTAGCAAAAGCCACACAAGCTTTCGGAGCCTTAAGCCCCTTCTTCAGGTGAGTGGGAATTCTGTTCACAAACAGGGCATATAAAGACACAATCTCAATTTACAGAATAATGGTTGGAATGCGAATACTTACAGCTAATCAAGTCTTCAAGATACAAACAGTGTGAGTGGAGAGAGCATCAAGACAGGTTAAAGAGATGTGTATTGTCTCCAGACAGGACAGCCAGTGAGACTCTGCAGGTCCAGGCAAGTTGTGGGGGTTACAGATAGTGTGACATGAACCCAATATCCCGGTTGAGGCCGTCCTCATGTGTGCGGAACTTGGCTATCAGTTTCTGCTCAATGACTCTGCGCCGTCGTATGTCGTGAAGGCCGCCTTGGAGAACGCTTACCCGAATATCAGAGGCCAAATGCCCGCGGTTCCGCACACATGAGGACGGCCTCAACCGGGATATTGGGTTCATGTCACACTATCGGCAATCCCCACAGCTTGCCTGGACCTGCAGAGTCTCACTGGCTGTCCTGTCTGGAGACAATACACATCTCTTTAACCTGTCTTAATGCTCTCTCCACTCACATTGTTTGTATCTTAAAGACTTGATTAGCTGCAAGTATTCGCATTCCAACCATTATTCTGTAAATTGAGTCTTTATATGCCCTGTTTGTGAACAGAATTCCCACTCACTTAAAGGGGCTTAAGGCTCTGAAAACTTGTGGCTTTTGCTACCAAATAAACCTGTTGGACTTTAACCTGGTGTTGTTAAACTTCTTACTAGATCTTATGGCCAGACGTGAAGTAATGGTGCTTGCTGCTGACCTTGAAGAAAGTTTCCCACATAGATCTGGTGATCTCCTTAACATGGACTTCTTTCTTCCTCAACATCATCTGGCATCGCCAAGAGGATCTCCAGGCATAGAAATATCATCAAGTAGGTTAAGCAGAGCCATCATACTGTAAATTCACAGATAGTAAACTAAAAGTAAAAACCAAGTCCCTTCACTGTTAATTTTATTTTACAGATAGCAACTTGTAAAAATAAATTTCAAAATTTGTGGAATTTCTTATAGAAATGGAGAAATGTGATATTCAGCAAATATAAAATTACTCTTTCAGGACCAACAAGGCTGTTTTTCAGCAACTATGAGCTTTGAATGAAGTTTTTTTTTGCAGTAAGACAAACACTGGATGAGTTGAAATTCTCATCAACTCAGTGATTTCTAACTGTTTGGAGTTGGGCAAGCCTCCACAATACATCCTTTGGAGAAGAATAGAGCCACTGACAGACAGCAACTTCTGCATTTAAATGCACATGTACAAACTCCTGAAACTGCAGTCAGTTTTGAAGGAGTAATGACAACAAATGCTGACAGTTTCACCAGCATTATCACCACAAACTCCATGCCAAGGCCTTTGAATTAAAGCATATTCAAATGTTCAAACTTCTTTTAACAGCACTGATTGTTGGGATATAGATAATGGGTTTCCGTCACATTTTGTACGTCATAAAATCAAATTGTGAAGCTTTTAAATGATGTACAGTGATCCCCATGAATATTTCTCTCCCCTTTCCACATGGATTAAATGTAGCTTCACTTACACTATCCTTTTCCCATCTGCCCTGGCACCACCCCTAGCTCCACCCATCTCACAGTATCACCTGTCAGCTGAATAACCAGAGAGCCTGTAATTTATACCCTCATGTCTCTTACCTCTACAGCAGTTGATGTAGGTCACAAATCCTGTGGAAAACAGAATGGGTAAAGTGAAGCCCCAGTCCATTCCTACAGACATTGACTAATTGTGTGCTATCTCCTCTTCATCAATCACTGTCGCAGACATGTGAATCACTGCTGTAAATTCCCAGTCAGAAAGACTTTGCAGAATAATGAGGCAAACCTATCCTAATTGATTAATTAATTGAACCAAGCAGCTTCTCTTGCTGTAATTTAGAGCCCCAGATTGGTGTGATATCTCCCCAGTGTGAAACTATTCCCACTATTTTGTCACCTCACAAAAGCATCAAAGATTAATGGTCATTCCAATTCAAATTTTGGTTAATTCATTTTCCAACACCAAAATGTGTGAACTCAATATACACATTCTGAACTGACTTTATTGGGCTAGGGTTACAAAGGTTCATTCAGGAGGAAAACGCATTGCGCAATTAGTAAAGTGGAACCGTATCAGCTTTTGCTGGCAGCCAAACAAAATGGAAATAAGTGGAAAATCACCACAATCTGGGCTTGGTCCAACAAGAATGGAATTTTAATCTAGAAAATGATTGAGGAAACATTGTTATAATGGGCTAGATTTAATTGGGCTGACAGGGGACTTGTCCACTGGTTGGAAACCACCCCTCAGTTCCATGGGGAGGCCAGACAGTACTAAGTTACCAGTGGCTGGGCACTTCCCCAGCATTCGGCATCCCAGTGAAAGTGCTGGCAGCTCCTCAGTCAATGAAATCACAAGGCTGACCACCGAAAGCTTCAGCAGAGGATACAATCTGCCCAAACATGATCTCAAATGCAGCAAGCAATACAACAACCTACTGCTAAATCACTCTCTTACGTTATCTGAGCATTCTGGTTATCCTTCTATTTCATATGGGAATACGATGGTGTGGCAATAACAGAGATCTTGTTTAAAAAAGGTAGGACTAGATACTAAATATTCTTGGATATCAAGTGATCAGGAAAGATTGGGAAGGAAAAACTGGGGAGTCAACTGCAGTGGGGCGGGGGCAGATCTAACCCAAGTAAACTGGAATCAAAGGTTGGCAGGCACAACCATAAGAAGTTGCCTTTGAAGAGGAGATATTTTCAGTATAGTCAAGATACGCTTCCACGAGAGGTAAAAGGTAGGCAAGCAAAGCCAAAGCTCCCTTGAGGAAGGAGGTGGTAGAAAATAAAATGAAGCAGAAAAAGGTCAGATTGTCAGGTTGACAATAAAAAGTAAGAACTGAATATAGAAAGCTCAGAGTGCAAGTGAAAGGGGAAAGAAGAGAAGCAAAGAGATAGTATGAGAATAGACCAGCAACAAACATAAATGGAAATCTAAAAGTCCTCCGTAGGCATTCAAATAATAAATGGGCATTAGGAGGAGGGTAAGACCAATTAGCAACCAAAAGGGAACACAAAATGCTAGAAAAACACAGCGGGTCTGGAAGCATCGGTGGCGAGTGAAACAAAATTAGTGTGTCAAGTCAATCAGACTCTTCTTCAGATGCTTTTCAGCATCCTCGGTATTTTGCTTTTATTATTAAAAAGGAACTCTACGCATGGAGGTAGAGGACATGGCTGGGGTACTAAATGACTGCTTTGCATCTGTCTGCAATAAGAGAATGGCTTACAAAGTCAACAGAAAAGAGGTGGTAGTTAAGATAATGTACGGGCTAAAAATTGATGGAGGAGACAGATATTAGAATGACTGGTTGCACTTAAATACAAGTTACAAATACCAAATGGGATGTACCAAAGGATGGGGAGGGAAATAATGTTGGAAAATGCAGAGGTCGCAGCCATAATCTCACATTGAGGGTAGTACAGAGGACTGAAGAATTGTAAATGTTACACCCTTGTTCAAAAAATGATACAAGGATAAATGTAGCAACTACAGGCTAATCAGCTTAACCTCGATGCTGGGAAAGCTTTTAGAAATGATAATCTGGGATGAAATTAATGGTCACTTGCACAAGTGTGGATGAATTAAGGAAAGCAGAATGGATTTGTTAAAGGCAAATCATGTTGAACGGATTTGAGTTTTTTTAATGAGGATGATAGCAATGCAGCTGATGTGCTAAGTATGGACTTCCAAAAGATGTCTGATTAAGTGCCACATAAATGGTTTGCTGGCAAAGTTGAATCTCATGAAATAGAAGGTACAGTGCAGCATAGGTATTGTTACAAAGTACAGACTTAACTCATCAGCTAGCAGGGGTCAGGAATTCAAAGTCCCAATGAAACTCGAAGGTTTTGCGCATGGGCAGACTGGGAGCGAGCGCATGCAAATCCAACATTTTCTCATTCTTCAGGCAAGGGACAGGCCCAGTATGCATGCGCAGAAAGAAAATGGTGCATAAATGGGGTCATGTGACCCAGGAGCAGAGCACCATAATTGAGAAAAGTACCAGGTAGACGACAGGGAGAGGGTATAGGGAGAGGTCTCAGTTAAGAAAAGAGAAGAGCAGAGAGAGGTTCCAAGCAGAAAAGGGGGCTGCAATTTGCAGATTTAAAGTAAATCCTGGTAATCAAAAGAGGTTCAGAGAAGCCCTGGCAATTGAAGGAGGTTCAGGTGAAACCCTGGCAATTGGAGGCAGCAGAGGATTGGTAAATCTGTGCTGTGGGCCGTTGGTGAAGGTTACCCTTTGGAGCAGTAGTGTTCTGCTCCACGTGGCCAATGAGCTCAAGTTGTGCTTGTGACTTGGTGCTGGAACGCAGTTTTGGGAATCTAGGGGAAAGGCATCTCACGAGAAGAGATTGAACCCTTGCGAGGTGGGCCATCTTTGAGACTGTCCAGGTTGGGACGGCTTGTGGAGAGGATTCCAAGGCAAGTTCTTCAAAGGCAAAAACTGGAATCCCTCATGAGAGGGATAGAGGTTCGATGAGAATGGCTGACTCAATTCTCCTGGTAAGTTGTTGAGAAATCTATTGTCTTGGTCACATCTAACATTTATTACGCAGAGTAGGAAATCGACCACTGTTAAATCACATGTACTCCACATGAACTCTGAATATTAAAGCATGAAAATAGGTATTGTAAATTGTTTTGTGACCTTGTGGAGTAAACTTTATTTACTTGCTCAGAACCTGTGGAATCTTGTGGCTTTACTCTCTTAGCAAGCACCTTGAATCTCAAACTCTGTCTAATTTAAACAAAATATTACTGGTCCCTAACCAGATCATACCAAACACCATATGAAGTGAGCTGAGCGACAGGAAACAGGGCGTAGCAGTGAACAATAGCTGGAGAACGTTACAGGGTAGGATTGTCTACAGGCTGGTCCTAGGACTTCTGCTTTGCTTGATTGATATTAATGACTTAGGCTTAATGACCTGGACATCATTTCAAAATCTGAAGTTGGCACTTGGAAAAATCTTGGAAGCATTGTGAACTGTGACGAGGATAATGATAGACTTCAAGCGGACATAGACAGGCTATTGGATTGGGAGGACATTAAATTTGATGCACAGAAGTGTGGAGTGATACATTTTGGTATGGAGAAATAAGAGAGAGAGAGAGAGAGAGAGAACATAAAGTAAAAAGTACCAGTCTGAAGGAAGTGTTGTCCTTGGAGCAAAGAAAATTTAAGAGGAGATCTAATAAAAAAATTCTAAACCATTAGAGGCCTATGTCAGAGAGGATAGAGAGAAACTGTTCACATTAGCAGAAGGGCAGAGAAGCAGGGCATACCAATTTATGGTGATTGGCAAAAGAACCAACAGTGACAGAAGGAACTTTTTTTTGTATAACATATCAAGTGGTCAGGATCTGAAATCGTAGAAACCCTACAGTTTAGGAGGAGGCCATTCAGCCCATCAGGTCTGCACCGACAACAATCCCACCCAGCTCCTATCCCCAAAACCCCACATAATGCCACCCCTGGTAATACTCTAACATACACATCCTGGGACACTAAGGGGCAATTTAGCATGGCCAATCAATCTAACCTGCACATCTTTAGACTGTGGAAGGAAACCGGAGCACCTGGAGGAAACCCACGCAGACATGGGGAGAACGTGCAGACTCCACACAGATAGTGACCCAAGCCAGGAATCGAACCCAGGACCCTGGCGCTGTGAGGCAGCAGTGCTAACCACTGTGCCACCCCATGAAATGCACTGCCTGAGAGTGGCAGATCAAATTGTGACTTTCAAATGGAAATTGGATAATCACCTGAAGAGAAAAACATTGCAGCGCCACAAAGAAAGGGTGGGTCAGTTGGACTAGCTGAGTTGCTGGCTGGCACAATATGACTGGCCAAAAGGTTTCAAGACTAACTGATTCATCATTCAATGATTGCATTTCAAGGTGTTAAAATTTTAACTTGTAACGCAAATTGCCAGCTCTGCCAGCTTCAGTCCTATGCAAAAGTTATTGCAAAATGTTGTGCGCGATTAGTTTTCTCAACATGTAAAATGAGGAAATTATCTTTTCATAGCTGTACAATGAGATATTTAACACAGAAGGTGAGCACAGCACCTTCTAGGGTGCACAGCTGAACAGGAATACCAAGCAGTACCCTTGTATATTTAATTAAAATAGATTTTAAAATCTCCTCCACAAAGGTACAAGGGACCATTTGTGCCTTTGATGGGCAACATGGTGGCACAGTGCCTCGCACTGCTGTCTCACAGCACCAGGGATCCGGGTTCAATTCCTGGCTGTCTGTGTGGCGTTTGCACATTCTCCCTGTGTCTGTGTGGATTTCCTCCGGGTGCTCCGGTTTCCTCCCACAGTCCAAAGGTGTGCAAGTTAGGTGGATTGGCCATGCTAAATTGACCCTTAGTGTCGGAGGATTAGTAGGATAAATAAGTGGGGCTACGGGGATAGGGTGGGATTGTTGTCAGTGCAGGCCCGATGGGCCAAATGGCCTCCTTCTGTACTTTAGGGATTCCATGATTCCATGGTGCATACCAAGAAAATAGCATTATAGTGAGGATTCGTAGAAAATATTGAAAGAAGTCCAGTAAGTGTGAATTGATCAGAACAAATATTAGAAAAAAATATTAAGTCTTTCACTGAAAATAATTTTGAATGGTAAAAAAAAGACCAAGAGTTCAGTGGTTTCCATAGTCTCTACCAGTTAACCCATTGTCAGCTAAGCAATATAACATTCTGCATTGAACAATTAAACATCGGAACCTCTCCTGCAACAATCGCGTTCTTTGCATTTTAAATATCCAGATCCTGTAGATACAATCAGTAGATTTACTGTTGCTGCTTGAGGTTAGTAGAAATCATTAAATCAACTTTAAATGACCATATTTAGCAAATGTTAGCAAATCAGACTTCCAAAATTTAATGCCCAATAGGGGACATTCTTATTTCTGAAGTTACAAAAACTTTATCAGATATTTTTCTTCAGTTGAGATTTAGTGGGCTCATTCGTCGTGTGCACAAATCCCGTTATCGCCGCTAAATTCCACAAGGGCCATATTGGGATTTGCGATGACGAGATCACGAAGATCTTACCTGCATTCCCCCCCCCCCCCCCCCCCCCCCCCCCACCGCAACCACCACTCAGAACCTGACACTTTGCCATTTTTTTGGGAAGTTCCACCCTTCATCCAAA
The DNA here is from genome assembly GCF_964213995.1 of Mustelus asterias. NCBI lineage: Eukaryota > Metazoa > Chordata > Chondrichthyes > Carcharhiniformes > Triakidae > Mustelus > Mustelus asterias. The sequence continues at coordinate 18,867,117 of NC_135819.1, forward strand.
GTACAATTCACAATTGCAAACTGTCCTCTAACAAAGAACATGACACAATCTGGCCACAGACTTGAGTGTAAAAGTGAAAGTCAAGGGGAGCACTCCAGCGTAGCACTGAGGAAGTACTACATTGTCAAAGTTGCTGTATTCTGGTCGAGATATTATGGCCTCCTCTTGTTCCTATTTTGTGTGTTTCTATGTTTCCCTTGTTTCAGATTATGGTCCCACTGACAACAGGATTAGCTTGCACTGGGCAGCTGGCCATCAACGGATTCTCCAGCTCACACACCTGCCCACAACAGCAATTGCCAAATCTGCACTGACCCAAACTGGCCAGTCAACACATGTGTTTTCTCCCTCCCCCTTCAAACTCCACTTCCAAACTACATGACACATGAACACTAGTTTGCAATGTTGCAAACTAGAATACAACTGTTTAGGCTGATGATCAGCAGAATATTTAAACAGCTAGATTCTGTATTGAGGCACTCACTTCTCCAATCTGGGAGCTGCAAGTGCCATCGAGGACAATTTTGGATGGTGTGCAACAGGTCCTACCTACAGCTGGAATCATGAGCAGATCCATGAACAGTTGAGCCAGAATGTCAGCT